>NW_027002727.1:0-6072 GCF_036934945.1 Oncorhynchus masou masou | reverse complement strand
TACTGGAGTGGTTGTATATACAGGTCAGTGTCCGCACCTTATTCAATGCAGCAGGCATACTGGAGTGGTTGTATATACATGGTCGCGTCAGTACCTCATTCTAATGTGCAGAGGTTACTGGAGTGGTTGTATATACAGGTCAGTGTGAGTACCTTATTCAATGTGCAGAGGTACTGGAGTGGTTGTATATACAGGTCAGTGTCAGTACCTTATTCCGGGGGTGTCCTCGGGTGGGGCCACAGTGTCTCCTGACCCCTCCTGTCTCAGCCTTCAGTATTTATGCTGCAGTAGTTTATGTGTCGGGGGGCTGGGGTCAGTTTGTTATATCTGGAGTACTTCTCCTGTCCAATTCGGTGTCCTGTGTGAATCTAAGTGTGCGTTCTCTAATTCTCTCCTTCTCTCTCTCGGAGGACCTGAGCCCTAGGACCATGCCCCAGGACTACCTGACATGATGACTCCTTGCTGTCCCCAGTCCACCTGGCCGTGCTGCTGCTCCAGTTTCAACTGACCTGAGCCCTAGGACCATGCCCCAGGACTACTTGACATGATGACTCCTTGCTGTCCCCAGTCCACCTGGCCGTGCTGCTGCTCCAGTTTCAACTGTTCTGCCTTATTATTATTCGACCATGCTGGTCATTTATGAACATTTGAACATCTTGGCCATGTTCTGTTATAATCTCTACCCGGCACAGCCAGAAGAGGACTGGCCACCCCACATAGCCTGGTTCCTCTCTAGGTTTCTTCCTAGGTTTTGGCTTTTCTAGGAGTTTTTCCTAGCCACCGTGCTTCACACCTGCATTGCTTGCTGTTTGGGGTTTTAGGGCTGGGTTTCTGTACAGCACTTTGAGATATCAGCTGATGTACGAAGGGCTATATAAATAAATTTGATTTGATTTGATTTGGAGTGGTTGTATATACAGGTCAGTACCTTATTCAATGTGCAGGGGTACTGGAGTGGTTGTATATACAGGTCAGTGTCCGTACCTTATTCAATGTGTAGAGGTACTGGAGTGGTTGTATATACAGGTCAGTGTCAGTACCTTATTCAATGTGTAGAGGTACTGGAGTGGTTGTATATACAGGTCAGTGTCAGTACCTTATTCAATGTGCAGGGGTACTGGAGTGGTTGTATATACAGGTCAGTGTCAGTACCTTATTCAATGTGCAGGGGTACTGGAGTGGTTGTATATACAGGTCAGTGTGAGTACCTTATTCAATGTGCAGGGGTACTGGAGTGGTTGTATATACAGGTCAGTGTCGCACCTTATTCAATGTGCAGGGGTACTGGAGTGGTTGTTATACAGGTCAGTGTCAGTACCTTATTCAATGTCCAGGGATACTGGAGTGGTTGTTGTATATAGGTCAGTGTCAGTACCTTATTCAATGTACAGAGGTACTGGAGTGGTTGTATATACAGGTCAGTGTCAGTACCTTATTCAATGTGCAGAGGTACTGGAGTGGTTGTATATACAGGTCAGTGTCAGTACCTTATTCAATGTGCAGGGGTACTGGAGTGGTTGTATATACAGGTCAGTGTCAGTACCTTATTCAATGTCCAGGGGTACTGGAGTGGTTGTATATACAGGTCAGTGTCAGTACCTTATTCAATGTGCAGGGGTACTGGAGTGGTTGTATATACAGGTCAGTGTCAGTACCTTATTCAATGTGCAGGGGTACTGGAGTGGTTGTATATACAGGTCAGGTCAGTACCTTATTCAATGTGCAGGGGTACTGGAGTGGTTGTATATACAGGTCAGTACCAGTACCTTATTCAATGTGCAGGGGTACTGGAGTGGTTGTATATACAGGTCAGTGTCAGTACCTTATTCAATGTGCAGGGTACTGGAGTGGTTGTATATACAGGTCAGTGTCAGTACCTTATTCAATGTGCAGGGGTACTGGAGTGGTTGTATATACAGGTCAGTGTCAGTACCTTATTCAATGTGCAGGGGTACTGGAGTGGTTGTATATACAGGTCAGTGTCAGTACCTTATTCAATGTGCAGGGGTACTGGAGTGGTTGTATATACAGGTCAGTACCTTATTCAATGTGCAGGGGTACTGGAGTGGTTGTATATACAGGTCAGTGTCAGTACCTTATTCAATGTGCAGGGGTACTGGAGTGGTTGTATATACAGGTCATGTGACCTTATTCAATGTGCAGGGGTACTGGAGTGGTTGTATATACAGGTCAGTGTCAGTACCTTATTCAATGTGCAGGGGTACTGGAGTGGTTGTATATACAGGTCAGTGTCAGTACCTTATTCAATGTGCAGGGGTACTGGAGTGGTTGTATATACAGGTCAGTGTCAGTACCTTATTCAATGTGCAGGGGTACTGGAGTGGTTGTATATACAGGTCAGTGTCCGTACCTTATTCAATGTGCAGGGGTACTGGAGTGGTTGTATATACAGGTCAGTGTCAGTACCTTATTCAATGTGCAGGGATACTGGAGTGGTTGTATATACAGGTCAGTGTCAGTACCTTATTCAATGTGCAGGGGTACTGGAGTGGTTGTATATACAGGTCAGTGTCAGTACCTTATTCAATGTGCAGGGGTACTGGAGTGGTTGTATATACAGGTCAGTGTCAGTACCTTATTCAATGTGCAGGGTTACTGGAGTGGCTGTATATACAGGTCAGTGTCTGTACCTTATTCAATGTGCAGGGGTACTGGAGTGGTTGTATATACAGGTCAGTGTCTGTACCTTATTCAATGTGCAGGGGTACTGGAGTGGTTGTATATACAGGTCAGTGTCAAGTACCTTATTCAATGTGCAGAGGATACTGGAGTGGTTGTATATACAGGTCAGTAGTTTATACACTAGTGAGTTCAAACTGTTGTCAACCACTACTATATTTCTTGTTAACAAACTATAGTTTTGGCAAGTTGGTTAGGACATCTACTGTGTGAATGACACAAGTAAGTTTTCCAACAATGGTTTACAGACAGATTATTTTGCTTATAATTCACTGTATCACAAATCCAGTCGGTCAGAAGTTTACATACACTAAGTTGACTGTGCCTTTAAAAAGCTTGGAAAATTCCAGAAAATGATGTCATAGCTTTAGAAGCTTCTGATAGGCTAATTTACATAATTTGAGTCAATTGGAGGTGTACCTGTGGATGTATTTCAAGGCTTACCTTCAAACTCAGTGCCTCTTTGCTTGACATCATGGGAAAATCAAAAGACCTGTCTCCTAGAGATTTTTTTATTTTACCTTTATTTAACTAGGCAAGTAAGTTAAGAACAAATTCTTATTTTCAATGACGGCCTAGGAACAGAGGGTTAACTGCCTGTTCAGGGGCAGAACGACAGATTTGTACCTTGTCAGCTCGGGGGTTTGAACTTGCAACCTTCAGGTTACTAGTCCAACACTCTAACCACTAGGCAACCCTGAACTTACTTTGGTGCGAAAAGTGCAAATCAATCCCAGAACACCAGCAAATGACCTTGTGAAGATGCTGGAGGAAACAGTTACAAAAGTATCAATATCTGCAGTAAAACGAGTCCTGTGTCGACATAACCTGAAAGGCCACTCAGCAAGGAAGAAACTATTGCTCCAAACCGCCATAAAAAAAGCCAGACTACGGTTTTCAACTGTACATGGGGACAAGGATTGTACTTTTTGGAGAAATGTCCTCTGGTCTGATGAAACAAAAATAGAACTGTTTGGCCATAATGACCATCGTTATGTTTGGAGGAAAAAGGGGGAGGCTTGCAAGCCAAAGAACACCATCCCAAATGTGAAGCACGGGGGTGGCAGCATCATGTTGTGGGGGTGCGTTGCTGCAGGAGGGACTGGTGCACTTAACAAAATAAATGGCATCGTGAGGTAGTAAAATGATGTGGACATATCAGTAAGTTCAAGCTTGGTTGCAAATGGGTCTTCCAAATGGACAATGACCCTAAGCATACTTCCAACTGTCACATTCTGACCTTAGTTCTTTTAGTTATGTCTTTGTTTTTGTATGGTCAGGGCGTGAGTTGGGTGGGTAGTCTGTTCTTTTTTCTATGTTGTCATTTTGTGTTTGGCCTGGTATGGTTCTCAATCAGAGGCAGGTGTCGTTCTTTGTCTCTGATTTAGAATCATACATAGGTAGCCTTTTGCCACCTGTGTGGTGTGGGTGATTATTTTCTGTTCTGTGTTTTTCTTCACCGTACAGGACTGTTCATTTGTTGCCTTTTATTTTTTTCCAGTGTTCAGTTGTTTCATTAAAGAATATGAACATTTACCACGCTGCACATTGGTCCTCCTCTTCTTCAACCCACGACGAGCGTTACACCAATGTTGTGGCAAAATGGCTTAAGGACAGAGTCAAGGTATTGGTGTGGCCATCACAAAGCCCTGACCTCAATCCTAAAAAAAATGAAAAAGTGTGTGCGAGAAAGGAGGCCTACATCCTGACTCAGTTACACCAGGTCTGTCGGGAGGAATGGGCCAAAATTCACCCAACTTATTGTGGGAAGCTTGTGGAAGGCTACCTGAAACGTTTGACCCAAATTAAACATTTTAAAAGGCAATGCTACCAAATACTAATTGAGTGTATGTAAACTTCTGACCCACTGGGAATGTAATGGTAGAAATAAAAGCTGTAATAAATAATTATCTCTACTATTATTCTGACATTTCACATTCTTAAAATAAAGTGGTGATCCTAACTGACCTAAAACAGGGAATATTTACAAGGATTAAATGTCAGGAATTGTGAAAAACTTTATTAAATGTATTTGGCTAAGGTGTATGTAAAACATCCGACTTCAACTGTACATGTAAACAGGAAATCTAGTGTGTGAGAGAAATAGAGACTGTGTGTATGTGCGTGTGTCTGGGTGCAGTTGCACTTAGACAAGAAAATAAATGTTGTATGCTCTGTGGGTCTGGCGCAATGCAACATATTAATTGAAACCAACCTTTTGACAGCTATGCTGTTGTGATGATGGGGCAGTGAGTTGGAAGCAGGTGCAGGTGAAACTTTTTAATTAAACAACAAAACCAAGAACACGACACTAACATAAGGTAGAACACCAATACGCAAAAACAATACCACCTGGTGAGTGAACATGAGTGACATATAAAGGGGAGGAGACGATGAAGGTAATGGAGTCCAGGTGTGAATCATAATGATTAACAGGTGCACGTAACGATGAGTGCCAGGTGTGCTTAATGATGAATCCCAGGACCGGTTGTTTTTACTCTGGCGATGTCGTACGCCAGAGGGGAAGAGCAGGAGCAGACATGGCAGCTGGTCAAAAGTAGTGCACTCAGGAGCAGATGTGACAGCTGTCTTCATCTGAGTTTCATCTGATGGTTTTTCAATGGTAGTTTTCCTAAGATTAAGTGTTTGAAGGGTGAACTGCCTCCCAAATGGCACCCTATGCCCTATGTAGTGCACTACTTTTGACCAGAGCCCTATGGGCCTCCCTATGGGCCTCCCTATGGGCCTCCCTATGGGCCTCCCTATGGGCCTCCCTATGGGCCTCCCTATGGGCCTCCCTATGGGCCCTGCTCTAAAAGCATGCTGTTATTGTGGCTGAATGTAGTTTACAGTGTTGGGGAGTAGGGAACGACATGCAGCTCAACTATATAGTAATTAAACACATTAGCTTGGAAGTAGGGTGAATAAATTCTAATCATGGTAGTGTTTTCAGTAGTTAATAACTTGTTGCCATGGAGCGAGCGGTGTCGCTAACTACTGGAATTACACACAACTTTGTTTTGAAAAAATTAAATATGTGTGAAGTAGGACCTTCCTAATTCTCATTTGAAACAGTTTTTGAGTTTAATAGTCTAAATTTACAGACTCTGTTAATAACATCTGAATCCAGAGTGATCTGCTAAAGCAATTTGTATTCAATGAAATTTCATATTTACAGTGCCTTGCGAAAGTATTCGGCCCCCTTGAACTTTGCGACCTTTTGCCACATTTCAGGCTTCAAACATAAAGATATAAAACTGTATTTTTTTGTGAAGAATCAACAACAAGTGGGACTCAATCATGAATTGGAACAACATTTATTGGATATTTCAAACTTTTTTAACAAATCAAAAACTGAAAAATTGGGCGTGC
>NW_027002726.1:0-6073 GCF_036934945.1 Oncorhynchus masou masou | reverse complement strand
CACACCCTTCCCCCTTGAAGGCTTACCCCCAGCTACCGTTTGAGTCCTGCCGACAGAAAACCAGCTGGATGGACACTGAGTGGACAAAACATTAGGAACACCTGCTCTTTCCATGACATCGACTTGACCAGGTGAATCCAGGTGATAGCTATGGATCCTTATAGAATCACAGATAGATGTCACAAATCCACTTCAGTCAGTGTAGATGAAGGGGAGTGAGACAGGTTACCAAGGATTTTTTAAGCCTTGAGATAATTGAGACATGGATTGTGTATGTGTGTCATTCAGAGGGTGAATGGGCAAGACAAAAGATTTAAGTGCCTTTGAACAGGTATGGAAGTAGGTCCCAGGTGCACCCATTTGAGTGTGTCAAGAATTGCAAAGATGCTGTTTTTTTTTCACGCTCAACAGTTTCCCCTGTGTATCAAGAATGGTCCTACACCCACTGGACATCCAGCCAACATGGAAAAGGGAAGAGACTGCGTAAGAGAGGCCGACCTGCGGGCACCCTGACGAAACTACCACCTTTCCCCTCCGGGTTTATTTGAAACGTTCAATCACTGGAGAATAAACTGGAGCAGCTCCACGTCGAAGGTTAGCGATGGCTGTCCTGATGTCCTGAAAACTCTTTCTGGTCGTAGGAAAACAGAAACGACGCAGGTGGAAAACAGAAGCTCAAGATGAGCTCAAAACAAAAAACAAGAAAGCAGAACTGGTCAGGAGGCGGAGTAAAGCGGCAGCTGTCCATTGCAGCGTCACACCACCTAACGGCCATGTGTGAAGTGTCTGTAACAGTTCAGGATGGGGGGAGTCACTGCCTCTCAGTAGAGCAGAGACTCTGTCATGGGGGCTGTTCAGAGAGGTTGTTTAATAAAGCCTAATATCAAACCTGAGAGTCACCGTGCCTCTCCAGTAGAGCAGAGACTCTGTCAGGGGGCTGTTCAGAAGGTTGTTTAATCTGGGAGTCATGGTAGAGCAGAGACTGTCCAGAGAGATTGTTTAATAATGCCTAATATCAAACCTGGGAGTTGTGTGCTGCTACCCACAGCAGGTACAGGTGTTCTCACTGTTGTTATGGGACAGGACATGGGCTGATGAAGAGGAGCATCTAGCAGGTGGACTGAGATGTTTAGACACTGAGTGGGCTTGAAGTGTGTGTGTGTGTGTGTGTGTGTGTGTGTGTGTGTGTGTGTGTGTGTGTGTGTGTGTGTGTGTGTGTGTGTGTGTGTGTGTGTGTGTGTGTGTGTGTGTGTGTGTGTGTGTTACAGTAATATTCGTTGTAGGCTATCATTAATCCTCATTGAGACACGTTAGTTGAATCATGAATCACTATTAATTTTCCTGTTTCCTCTGGGCAGCTGCTGTTTCCACTGGGCAGCTGCTGTTTCACTGGGCCCTTGCTGTTTCTACTGGGCCGCTGCTGTTTCCACTGGGCCTCTGCTGTTTTCCCTCTGGGCCTCTGCTGTTTCCACTGGGCCTCTGCTGTTTCCTCTACTGGGCCTCTGCTGTTTCCTCTGGGCCTCTGCTGTTTCTACTGGGCTCTGCTTTCCTCTGGGCGCTGCTGTTTCTACTGGGCCTCTGCTGTTTCCTCTGGGCCTCTGCTGTTTTCCACTGGGCAGCTACTGTTTCCACTGGGCCTCTGCTGTTTCCACTGGGCCTCTGCTGTTTCCTCTGGGCCTCTGCTGTTTCCACTGGGCCTCTGCTGTTTCCACTGGGCCTCTGCTGTTTCTACTGGGCCTCTGCTGTTTCTACTGGACCTCTGCTGTTTCTACTGGGCCTCTGCTGTTTCTACTGGGCCTCTGCTGTTTCCTCTGTGCCTCTGCTGTTTCTACTGGGCCTCTGCTGTTTCCTCTGGGCCTCTGCTGTTTCTACTGGGCCGTCTGTTCCACTGGGCCTCTGCTGTTTCTACTGGGCAGCTGCTGTTTCCACTGGGCCTCTGCTGTTTCCACTGGGCTACTGCTGCTTGCTCTGGGCCTCTACTGTTTCTCTGGGCAGCTGCTGTTTCCATTGGGCAGCTGCTGTTTCCACTGGGCAGCTACTGTTTCCTCTGGGCCGCTGCTGTTTCCTCTGGGCAGCTGCTGTTTCCACTGGGCAGCTGCTGTTTCCACTGGGCAGCTGCTGTTTCACTGGGCAGCTACTGTTTCCACTGGGTAGCTGCTGCTGTTTCCACTGGGCAGCTGCTGTTTCCACTGGGCTCTGCTGTTTCCACTGGGCCTCTGCTGTTTCCACTGGGCCGCTGCTGTTTCCTCTGGGCCTCTGCTGTTTCCATCGGCACGTTCTGTTTACTCTGGGCCGTCGCTGTTTCCTCTGGGCCTCTGCTGTTTCCACTGGGCAGCTACTGTTTCCACTGGGCCTCTGCTGTTTCCACTGGGCCGTGCTGTTTCCACTGGGCAGCTGCTGTTTCCACTGGGCAGCTGGTGTTTCCACTGGGCCGTAGCTGTTTCCTCTGGGCAGCCTACTGTTTCCACTGGCAGCTGCTGTTTCCACTGGGCAGCTGCTGTTTCTACTGGGCAGCTGCTGTTTCTCTGGGCCTCTGCTGTTTCCTCTGGGCCTCTGCTGTTTCTACTGGGCCTCTGCTGTTTCTCTGGGCCTCTGCTGTTTCTCTGGGCCTCTGCTGTTTCCACTGGGCCTCTACTGTTTCCACTGGGCAGGTCTGCTGTTTCTACTGGGCCTCTGCTGTTTCACTGGGCAGCTGCTGTTTCCACTGGGCCTCTGCTGTTTCTACTGGGCCTCTGCTGTTTCTACTGGACCTCTGCTGTTTCTACTGGGCCTCACTGTTTCTACTGGACCTCTGCTGTTTCTACTGGGCCTCTGCTGTTTCTACTGGGCCTCTGCTGTTTCCTCCTGGGCCTCTGCTGTTTCTACTGGGCCTCTGCTGTTTCCTCTGGGCCTCTGCTGTTTCTACTGGGCCATCTCTGTTTCCTCTGGGCCTCTGCTGTTTCTACTGGGCAGCTGCTGTTTCTACTGGGCCTCTGCTGTTTCTACTGGGCCTCTGCTGTTTGCTACTGGGCCTCTGCTGTTTCTACTGGGCAGCTGCTGTTTCCCACTGGGCAGCTGCTGTTTCTACTGGACCGCTGCTGTTTCCTCTGGGCCGCTGCTGTTTTCCTCTGGGCCTCTGCTGTTTCTCTGGGCCTCTGCTGTTTCCACTGGGCCTCTGCTGTTTTCACTGGGCCTCTGCTGTTTCCACTGGGCCGCTGCTGTTTCCACTGGGCCTCTGCTGTTTCCACTGGGCAGCTGCTGTTTCCACTGGGCCTCTCTGCTGTTTCCTCTGGGCTACTGCTGTTTCCACTGGGCCGCTGCTGTTTCCTCTGGGCAGCGCTGTTTCCACTGGGCAGCACTGTTTCCACTGGGCAGCTACTGTTTCCTCTGGGCCTCTGCTGTTTCCACTGGGCAGCTACTGTTTCCACTGGGCAGCTGCTGTTTCCACTGGGCAGCTACTGTTTCCACTGGGCCGCTGCTGTTTCCACTGGGCAGCTACTGTTTCCACTGGGCAGCTGCTGTTTACTCTGGGCAGCCACTGTTTCCTCTGGGCCTCTGCTGTTTCCACTGGGCAGCTGCTGTTTCTCTGGGCTGTCTGCTGTTTCCTCTGGGCCGCTGCTGTTTCCACTGGGCGCTACTGTTTCCACTGGGCAGGTGCTGTTTCCACTGGGCAGCTACTGTTTCCACTGGGCAGCTGCTGTTTCCACTGGGCAGCTGGTGTTTCCACTGGGCAGTAGCTGTTTCCACTGGGCAGCCTCTGTTTCCTCTGGGCCTCTGCTGTTTCCTCTGGGCAGCTGCTGTTTCTCTGGGCTGTCTGCTGTTTCCTCTGGGCCTCTGCTGTTTCCACTGGGCCTCTGCTGTTTCTACTGGGCCTCTGCTGTTTCCACTGGGCCTCTGCTGTTTCTACTGGGCCTCTGCTGTTTCCACTGGGCCTCTGCTGTTTCCACTGGGCCTCTGCTGTTTCTCTGGGCCTCTGCTGTTTCCACTGGGCAGCTGCTGTTTCCTCTGGGCAGCTGCTGTTTCTACTGGGCCTCTGCTGTTTCTCTGGGCCTCTGCTGTTTCCACTGGGCCTCTGCTGTTTCTACTGGGCCTCTGCTGTTTCTACTGGGGGCCTCTGCTGTTTCCTCTGGGCCTCTGCTGTTTCTACTGGGCCTCTGCTGTTTCCTCTGGGCCTCTGCTGCTTCTACTGGGCCTCTGCTGTTTCCACTGGGCCTCTGCTGTTTCTACTGGGCAGCTGCTGTTTCCACTGGGCCTCTGCTGTTTCTACTGGACCTCTGCTGTTTGCTCTGGGCCTCTGCTGTTTCTACTGGACCTCTGCTGTTTCCTCTGGGCCTCTGCTGTTTCCATTGGGCAGCTGCTGTTTCTACTGGGCAGCTGCTGTTTCCTCTGGGCCGCTGCTGTTTCCTCTGGGCAGCTGCTGTTTCCACTGGGCCTCTGCTGTTTCCACTGGGCAGCTGCTGTTTCCACTGGGCAGCTGCTGTTTCCACTGGGTAGCTGCTGTTTCCACTGGGCCTCTGCTGTTTCCACTGGGCCTCTGCTGTTTCCTGGGCCTCTTTGTTTCCACTGGGCCTCTGCTGTTTCCTCTGGGCCTCTGCTGTTTCCACTGGGCCGCTGTTTACTCTGGGCCGCTGCTGTTTCCACTGGGCAGTTACTGTTTCCACTGGGCAGCTACTGTTTCCTCTGGGTAGCCTCTGCTGTTTCCACTGGGCCGCTGCTGTTTCCACTGGGCCTCTGCTTTGTTTCCACTGGGCCTCTGCTGTTTCCACTGGGTCAGCTGCTGTTCCTCTGGGCCTCTGCTGTTTCCACTGGGCCGTCGCTGTTTACTCTGGGCCGTCGCTGTTTCCTCTGGGCCGTTACTGTTTCCACTGGGCAGCTACTGTTTCCTCTGGGCCTCTGCTGTTTCCACTGGGCCGCTGCTGTTTCCTCTGGGCCTCTGCTGTTTCCACTGGGCAGCTACTGTTTCCACTGGGCAGCTGCTGTTTCCACTGGGCAGCTACTGTTTCCACTGGGCAGCTACTGTTTCCACTGGGCAGCTGCTGTTTCCACTGGGCAGCCACTGTTTCCTCTGGGCCTCTGCTGTTTCCTCTGGGCCTCCTGCTGTTTCCTCTGGGCTGTCGCTGTTTCCTCTGGGCCTCTGCTGTTTCCACTGGCCGCTACTGTTTCCACTGGGCAGGTGCTGTTTCCACTGGGCCGTAGCTGTTTCCACTGGAGGCAGCTGCTGTTTCCACTGGGCAGCTGGTGTTTCCACTGGGCGTAGCTGTTTCCTCTGGGCCTCCTCTGTTTCCACTGGGCAGCTGCTGTTTCCTCTGGGCAGCTGCTGTTTCCACTGGGCAGCTGCTGTTTCCACTGGGCAGCTGCTGTTTCCTCTGGGCCGCTGCTGTTTCCACTGGGCCTCTGCTGTTTCCCTCTGGGCCTCTGCTGTTTCCCCTGGGCCTCTGCTGTTTCCTCTGGGCCTCTGCTGTTTCCTCTGGGCCTCTGCTGTTTCCACTGGGCCTCTGCTGTTTCCTCTGGGCCGCTGCTGTTTCCACTGGGCCTCTGCTGTTTCCTCTGGGCCTGCTGTTTCCACTGGGCCTTACTGTTTCCACTGGGCCTCTGCTGTTTCCACTGGGCCTCTGCTGTTTCCACTGGGCCTCTGCTGTTTCCTCTGGGCCTCTGCTGTTTCCTCTGGAGCCTCTGCTGTTTCCTCTGGGCCTCTGCTGTTTCCTCTGGGCCTCTGCTGTTTCTACTGGGCCCTCTGCTGTTTCTACTGGACCTCTGCTGTTTCTACTGGGCCTCTGCTGTTTCTACTGGGCCTCTGCTGTTTCCTCTGGGCCTCTGCTGTTTCTACTGGGCCTCTGCTGTTTCCTCTGGGCCTCTGCTGTTTCTACTGGGCGTCTCTGTTTCCACTGGGCCTCTGCTGTTCTACTGGGCAGCTGCTGTTTCCACTGGGCCTCTGCTGTTTCCACTGGGCTACTGCTGTTTGCTCTGGGCCTCTGCTGTTTTCCTCTGGGCAGCTGCTGTTTCCATTGGGCAGCTGCTGTTTCCACTGGGCAGCTACTGTTTCCTCTGGGCCGCTGCTGTTTCCTCTGGGCAGCTGCTGTTTCCACTGGGCAGC
>NW_027002725.1:5000-6073 GCF_036934945.1 Oncorhynchus masou masou | reverse complement strand
TATCTATCCTGTTGCCTAGTTACTTTACCCCCCACCTATATGTACATATCTCAATTACAGGGCTTTCTATCTTATCTTATATATCCTGTTGCCTAGCTATTTTACCCCTACCTATATGTACATATCTCAATTACAGGGCTTTCTATCTTATCTTATCTATCCTGTTGCCTAGTTATTTTACCCCTACCTGTATGTACATATCTCAATTACAGGGCTTTCTATCTTATCTTATCTATCCTGTTGCCTAGTTATTTTACCCCTACCTATATGTACATATCTCAATTACAGGGCTTCTATCGTATCTATCCTGTTGCCTAGTTACTTTACCCCTACCTATATGTACATATCTCAATTACAGGGCTTTCTATCTTATCTTATCTATCCTGTTGCCTAGTTATTTTACCCCTACCTATATGTACATATCTCAATTACAGGGCTTTCTATCTTATCTTATCTATCCTGTTGCATATCTCAGGGCTTACCTTACCCCTACCTATATGTACATATCTCAATTACAGGGCTTTCTATCTTATCTTATCTATCCTGTTGCCTAGTTATTTTACCCCTACCTATATGTACATATCTCAATTACAGGGCTTTCTATCTTATCTTATCTATCCTGTTGCCTAGTTACTTTACCCCTACCTATATGTACATATCTCAATTACAGGGCTTTCTATCTTATCTTATCTATCCTGTTGCCTAGTTACTTTACCCCTACCTATATGTATATATCTCAATTACAGGGCTTTCTATCTTATCTTATCTATCCTGTTTCCTAGTTATTTTACCCCTACCTATATGTACATATCTCAATTACAGGGCTTTCTATCTTATCTTATCTATTCTGTTGCCTAGTTACTTTACCCCTACCTATATGTACATATCTCAATTACAGGGCTTTCTATCTTATCTTATCTATCCTGTTGCCTAGTTACTTTACCCCTACCTATATGTACATATCTCAATTACAGGGCTTTCTATCTTATCTTATCTATCCTGTTGCCTAGTTATTTTACCCCTACCTATATGTACATATCTCAATTACAGGGCTTTCTATCTTATCTTATCTA
>NW_027002724.1:92380-178920 GCF_036934945.1 Oncorhynchus masou masou | reverse complement strand
ATGTTAGAATGACCTTTGGCAGTATTCACACCCCTGAGTCAATACATGTTAGAATGACCTTTGGCAGTATTCACACCCCTGAGTCAATACATGTTAGAATGACCTTTGGCAGTGCCACATTTGGCCGTGAGTCTTTTCTGAATTCTTCAAGCTCTGTTAAATTGGTTGTTGATCATTTGTAGACAACCATTTTCATGTCTTGCTATAGATTTTCAAGCAGATTTGAGGCAAAACTGTCACTCAGGAACATTCACTGTCTCCTTGGTAAGTAACTCCAGCGCTTAGCTCCATTCATGTACTGTATGTTATATCCTGAAAAACTCCCCAGTCCTTAACGATTAAAGCATACCCATAACATGATGCAGGCACCACCATGCTTGAAAACATGGAGAGTGGTACTAAGTAGTGTGTTGTATTGGATTTGCACCAAATATAATTTTTTGTATTCAGGACAAAAAGTGAATTGCTTTGCCAACTTTTGCTGCAGTATTACTTGCTGCCTTGTTGCAAACAGGATGAATGTTTTAGAATATTTTTATTCTGTACAGGCTGCCTTCTTTTCACTCTGTCAATGAAGTTAGTATTGTGGAGTAACAATGTTGTTGATCCATCCTCAGTTTTCACCTACCACAGCCATTAAACTCTGTAACTGTTTTTAAGTTACCATTGGGCGCATTGTTAAATCCCTGAGCGGTTTCCTTCCTCTCCGGCAACTGAGTTAGGAAGGACACCTGTTTCTTGGCCTCTCAAATGGCGCAGAGGTCTAAGGCACTGCATCTCAGTGAGCATGGTTCAAATCCAGGCTGTATCACATCTGGCTGTGATTGGGAGTCCCATAGGGCAGTGCACACCTGGCCCAGTTTTGTATAGGTTTGGCCGGGGTATGCTGTCATTGTAAATAAGAATTTGTTCTAAACTGACTTGCCTATTTAAAATATGTATAGTTGTAGTGACTGGGTGTATTGATACACCATCCAAAGTGTAATTAATAACTTCACCATACTCAAAGGGATATTCAATGTCTGCTTTTAATTGTTTCCCCATCTCCAATAGGTTGCCTTATTTGCGAGGCATTGGAAAACCTCCCTGGTCTTTGTGATTGAATCTGTGGCTGAAATCCACTGCTCGACTGAGGGACCTTACAGATGTGTGGGGTATAGAGATGAGGTAGTCATTCAAACACTATTATTGCAATTTATTATGTGACATTGTGTTCAGCTAATTTTCACTCCTAAACTTATTTAGGCATGCCATAACATATCCACTTTGAAATTGCATGGAATTTTGTGTAGGCTAGTGGCAAAAATAAATCTCTATTTTAATCCATTTTAAATTCAGGCTGTAACACAACAACATTTGAAAAAAAGTCAACAGGTGTGAATACTTTCTGAAGGCGCTGTGAGGTGTCTGTGAGGTGTCTGTGAGGTGCCTGTAAGGTGCCTGTGAGGTGCCTGTGAGGTGTCTGTGAGGTGTCTGTGAGGTGCCTGTGAGGTGCCTGTGAGGTGTCTGTGAGGTGTCTGTGAGGTGCTGTGAGGTGCCTGTGAGGTGCCTGTGAGGTGTCTGTGAGGTGTCTGTGAGGTGCCTGTGGGGTGTCTGTGAGGTGTCTGTGAGGTGCTGTGAGGTGCCTGTGAGGTGCCTGTGAGGTGCCTGTGAGGTGCCTGTGAGGTGTCTGTGAGGTGTCTGTGAGGTGCTGTGAGGTGCCTGTGAGGTGCCTGTGAGGTGCCTGTGAGGTGTCTGTGAGGTGCCTGTGAGGTGCCTGTGAGGTGTCTGTGAGGTGCCTGTGAGGTGCCTGTACGGTGCTGTGAGGTGCCTGTACGGTGCTGTGAGGTGCCTGTACGGTGCTGTGAGGTGCTGTAAGGCGCTGTAAGGCGATGTAAGGCTATCAGAAAGGTGTAAAGTTTGAAAAAGTCTAATAATGATTGAATAAAAAAACGTTTATTGGTGGAAAATATGATTGAATTGTTGACAGCACACTATATTACACAACATAAATTGGTTAAACCAAATTTTTTCTTGCTATTTTTTTCCACCTTTATTTAACCAGGTAGGCCAGTTGAGAATAAGTTCTCATTTACAACTGCGACCTAGCCAAGATAAAGCAAAGCAGTGTGACAAAAAACAACAACACAGAGATACACATGGGATAAACAAACGTACAGTCAATAACAATAGAAAAATCCAAATACAGTGTGTGCAAATGGAGTAAGGAGGTAAGGCAATAAATAGGCCATAGTAGTGAAGTAATTACAATTTAGCAAATTAACACGGGAGTGATAGATGTGCAGATGAGGATGTGCAAGTAGAAATAGTGCAGAAGAGCAAAAAAAAGTATATAAAACAATATGGGGATGAGGTAGGCAGTTGGATGGGCTATTTACAGATGGGCTGTGTACAGCTGCAGCGATCGGGGAGCTGCTCAGATAGCTGATGCTTAAAATTAGTGGGGGAGATATAAGTTTCCAACTTCAGCGATTTTTGCAAATTGTTCCAGTCATTGCCAGCAGAGAATCTCTGTCTTGCCCACAGATTTGCTGGTGTGGCAGAAATCTTTGTCTTACCCACAGACCTGCTGGTGTAGCAGCAAATGCAGGTTGCTAAGCAACCAAGAGGTTGTGAGTTCAAATCCCTAAGTGAGGTTGCCTCCCAGGTAATCAACGTACAGCAGCATGCTGTCCCTTACATCAATAACACTGTTTGTGAAGCCAGAATTGGGGGTGAGCTGTTGTAACTTCACAAGGTTTATGCCCTGTTCTGTGTTGAACTGTGATGTTATGCATTTCATAGACTCCTGTTATGTCTGCATCCTAACACAAGGCCATTGTGTTCTGGAACTGTTGCTTGGATAAAGAAGTGTTGTGTAAACATTATGATTGTATTCTCACCCCTCCTCTATATGAGGGACCTGACTCTGATCAGAGACAGGTCTACCGTGCAGCTGTGTGTATAAAAAATTCACTGTTATACTTTAAATTAGTCTCTGTCTAAATATTTGGATCCAGTTTTCCACAACAACCTTAATTCAGCTCTAAAAATACAGTAACTTTTATACTGTATCTTCACTTTTGACAGTGTAATGAAGAACTCTCTGTTTCCTGGTCAACCATTGGCGGATGGTTATAATAATAATCATTATAAAAAGGTTATCCTCAGCCCAAAAAAAGGTGTCCCCGTACAAGGACAAAAATAATAAAGAGGTTGACAATTGTGGTATCATTTATGACAGCTCTTACCATTGCTAGTTCTGTTTTTTTTTTTTTTTTTTAAATGTGACCTTTAATCTTTAACTAGGCAAGTCAAATCCGGATGACGCTGGGCCAATTGTGCGCTGCCCTATGGGACTCCCAATCACGGCCGGATGTGATACAGCCTTGATTCAAACCAGGTACAACAGTGACGCCTCGTGCACTGAGAGTCAGTGCCCTTAGACCGCGCTGCGCCACTCGGGAGCTGTTATTCAATTAAATAGTGGGAGAGGCCTAGGGTTGGGAAAGGTGGAAACTAAAGTGGTAGATTTACTGCATGTAATAACATGCTTAATACATAGAAGTGAACTTACTCTATTGGCAATTACACTGGAACATAGAGGTTGTTGTTATGTCCCGTAAAGGACATGTTGCATTGTACACTTACATATGGGTGGTCCCCGTGAGACTCGAAACCACGACGTTTGGCGTTGCAAGTGCAATGCTCTACAGACTGAGCCACACAGGACTAAGTGGCCTTGGAAAAAAAGTGTTTGTGAAATGGCAATATTATACTGTTTTAAGTTTTTATGCCCGCTTAAAACTACAACTCCCATGGGCCCCCTCTCCCACACTGGAGGAGGTTAAAAAGGTCCATATGAATTTTTCAGACAGATTTCGTCTGTTCTACATGGAACATGTAGTAGCCTATCTGTAAATCCATGTAGCTACGACTGACCTCTAGTGGAAATGTATTTCTGCACCCGTTTCCTCGATGTTTATGTAATAATGATTTGGCCCACTGGAGGGCAGTTGCTGATGGATAACCTCTCTCTCGTTCAAGGGGCGCTCTTGAACCGGATGTGTGCATGTCGTTGTCATATGAATTCATGGTTCACGCTGTTTCACATTGCCGCTGCAGCATTTCGAGCTACAACATGCGATTTGGGAACGACAAGTGACAATGTGATGACTGTATATCAACTTTAGTGTGAACAACAGTGTAGAAAGTAACAGTTTATGTCCTAGATCTGTATTTCTGCCGGAGGTTGGCGGGGGCAAACAGAAGTCACGATGGTGAAAGAGCAGTTTAGAGAGACTGATGTGGCCAAAAAAATGTAAGTATATCCAGTTAGCTAGATGCTAGCCATTAGCCATTAATATTTCCCCCAGCCCTCTAGCTATGAGTATTGTTCGTAAATATTTGCCGAAAGTAGCTTGCAATTTGTCACATGAGCTTGCTTTTCATAGCTAAGTTAGATAGCTTTTTTGCAATTGCATCATTGTTTTGAACAGGGTCAGCAATGCTGGAAACACGTTTTAGAAAGCTAGCTAGCTAAACAAACAAACAATCACACCACATCACATCTCCACCTGGCTAAGGTGGCAGGATATCGAACCCGTGTTGCCATGACCACTGACACTCTTGCTGAGTACATGGTAAAGCATGACGTGTAGCAGGGAATCTGCATTCCAACCAACTACCAAGTAGCCTCAAGTAGACGTCCAGCAAGGCAATGCTGACCATGCTTTACAAATGACTCTCAATTGACCCCTAAACTATAGCTTGTTATCATTGGCAGTTCTTGCTTGGGTAGGACCTATTTGCTAGTTGACTTAGTAGCCAGTGTTTAATTTAACCCCTATGCTGAGTGTGCTATCTATTCCATTTATGTCAACAGAAGCCACATCTGTTTTGGGATGAAGTCGGCTGAACAGATGAGACAGCAGGCTCATATCCAAGTGGTCAGTAAGAACCTGTACAGCCAGGACACCAGCCATACTCCTCTACCATACGGAGTACTGGATCATCGCATGGTAGGACCGACACGTGTACACACACACACACATACATACATACATACATACATACATACACCACCCTATTGAGTACTGGATCATCGCATGGTAGGGCCGACACGTGTACACACACACACACACACACCACCCTATTGAGTACTGGATCATCGCATGGTAGGGCCGACATGTTTACACACACACACACACATACAGACATACACACACACACACACACATACAGGCATACACACACCACCCTATTGAGTACTGGACCATCACATGGTACACTACCGGTCAAAAGTTTTCTTTATTTTTACTATTTTCTACATTGTAGAATAATAGTGAAGACATCAACTTTGAAATAACACATACGGAATCATGTCGTAACCAAAACAGTGTTAAACAAATCAAAAAATATTTTAGATTTTTGAAGTTCTTTAAAGTAGCCACCCTTTGCCCTTGATGACAGCTTTGCCAACTCTTGGCCTTCTCTATTGGTGGTTGTGACCCAACTGTCATGTTATATTCCAGGGCACCAGTGAGAAGGATCGTCCTTGTGAGACGTGTGGGAAGAACCTGGCTGACTGTCTGGGACACTATGGGTATCTGGACCTGGAGATGCCCTGTTTTCATGTGGGCTATTTCAAAGCCATCATTGGAATCCTACAGGCAAGTTCACTATAACAGTAACTGACAAAATAAAGGAAACACTTGAGTAAATGAGGGATACAAGTAGGATGTATAGAAAGCAGGTGCTTCCAACACAGGTGTGGTTCCTGAGTTAATTAAGCAATTACCATCCCATCATGCTTAGGGTAATGTATAAGAATGCTCAGTTGCCCATTATTGTGGCTACCATGGCTAGAAGAAGAGATCTCAGTGACTTTGAAAGAGGGGGATCAAAGTAACATAGAGGGTTTAAAGGGTGTGTCTCAGTCACCAGATCTCAACACAACAGTGCTGCTCAGCGTGAGGTAATACAGTAGGGGGAGTGCTGCTCAGTGTGAGGTAATACAGTAGGGAGAGTGCTGCTCAGTGTGAGGTAATACAGTAGGGAGAGTGCTGCTCAGTGTGAGGTAATACAGTAGGGAGAGTGCTGCTCAGTGTGAGGTAATACAGTAGGGGGAGTGCTGCTCAGCGTGAGGTAATACAGTAGGAATAGTGGTAGTGCTGCTCAGCGTGAGGTAATACAGTAGGAGTAGGGGTAGTGCTGCTCAGCGTGATGTAATACAGTAGGGAGAGTGCTGCTCAGCGTGAGGTAATACAGTAGGGGGAGTGCAGCTCAGTGTGAGGTAATACAGTAGGGGGAGTGCTGCTCAAATGTAATTTATGTGTTCTCCACACTCGTCCTCACAAGAACGTACTCAAGAGAACGTCTTTGGAGCATGAGAGTGTGGAGCACAGTAGTATGCATATTGAGAATATTGAGAAACACCCAATGTGATTGTTGTTCCATGATAACACAATGTGGTTGTTGTTCAAATTGGCCCATTATGACATCATGTTATTGTTGTTCAAATTGTTCCATTATGACGTCATGTGATTGTTGTTCAAATTGGCCCATTACGACATTATGTTATTGTTGTTCAAATTGTTCCATTATGACATTGTGTTATTGTTGTTCAGATTGTTCCATTATGACATCATGTCATTGTTGTTCAAATTGTTCCATTATGACATCATGTTATTGTTGTTCAAATTGTTCCATTATGACATCATGTTATTGTTGTTCAAATTGTTCCATTATGACATCATGTTATTGTTGTTCAAATTGTTCCATTATGACATCATGTTATTGTTGTCCCTCCAGATGATCTGTAAGACGTGTTCTCACATCATGCTGACCAAAGAGGAGAAACTACAGTTTATGGATGTGTTGAAGAGGCCAGGCCTAGCATACCTCCAGAAACGAGGAATGAAGAAGAAGATATCCGACAAATGCCGCAAAAGGACATTGTGTCTGAATTGCTCCACGTTAAATGGTAGGTTATCAACAATAGCTTAGTCTTTGACTGTTTACGGTTCAATTTTGACATTTGGGCCGAAATACATATTATTAAGTTATATTTGAATTGAGTTGGATTTAGTTGAGTTGAAAGTAAAGCCCAAATGGTGGTTGATGTGACTGATAATGTCTTTGTTCTTGCCATTTAACAGGACCAGTGAAGAAGTGTGGCTTGCTGAAGATCCTCCACGAGAAATACAAGACAACCAAGAAAGTGGTGGACACTGTAGTATCAGACTTTCTCAACTCATTCGATATTGCAATAGAACACAACAAAGAAGTGGAGGGCTTGCTAAACAGGGCTCAGGTGAGTCACGTTGAAGGCAACTAGGGCTTGCTTAACAGGGCTCAGGTGAGTCACGTTGAAGGCAACTAGAGCTTGTTTAGCAGGGCTCAGGTGAGTCACGTTGAAGGCAACTAGGGCTTGCTTAACAGGGCTCAGGTGAGTCACGTTGAAGGCAACTAGGGCTTGCTTAACAGGGCTCAGGTGAGTCACGTTGAAGGCAACTAGAGCTTGTTTAGCAGGGCTCAGGTGAGTCACGTTGAAGGCAACTAGGGCTTGCTTAACAGGGCTCAGGTGAGTCACGTTGAAGGCAACTAGGGCTTGCTTAACAGGGCTCAGGTGAGTCACGTTGAAGGCAACTAGGGCTTGCTTAACAGGGCTCAGGTGAGTCACGTTGAAGGCAACTAGGGCTTGCTTAACAGGGCTCAGGTGAGTCACGTTGAAGGCAACTAGGGCTTGCTTAACAGAGCTCAGGTGAGTCACGTTGAAGGCAACTAGGGCTTGCTTAACAGGGCTCAGGTGAGTCACGTTGAAGGCAACTAGGGCTTGCTTAACAGGGCTCAGGTGAGTCACGTTGAAGGCAACTAGGGCTTGTTTAGCAGGGCTCGGGTGAGTCACGTTGAAGGCAACTAGGGCTTGCTTAACAGGGCTCGGGTGAGTCACGTTGAAGGCAACTAGGGTTTGCTTAACAGGGCTCAGGTGAGTCACGTTGAAGGCAACTAGGGCTTGCTTAACAGGGCTCAGGTGAGTCACGTTGAAGGCAACTAGGGCAACTTTTAACAGTTTACATGTCTACTTTGTAGAGGTCATATGAGGTTAATGGTTTGTTTTGTATGTTTTTCACTTAGCAGTGACTTACAGTAACAGAGTTCATACAGGATTAGTATATGGGAAACTTGTCGGAATTGAACAAACAGAACCTGGTATTACTAGAGTCACACTCTCCTTACCAACTGGGTCACACTGGTTTTAAATGCTGACCGATCATGTCTTTCACCCCGACGGAGAGCCTGAGTCCTCTAGTGGTGCTGAACCTCTTCAAAATATGTCTGTCTGAATCTGGGAAACTGGCCCTTATGGTTGTAAATGCTGGTTGACCTTCATGTCCTGTGGTTTCCAGGAGAACCTGAGTCCTCTAGTGGTGCTGAACCTCTTCAAAATGTCTGTCTGAATCTGGGAAACTGGCCCTTATGGTTGTAAATGCTGATTGACCTTCATGTCCTGTGGTTTCCAGGAGAACCTGAGTCCTCTAGTGGTGCTGAACCTCTTCAAAATGTCTGTCTGAATCTGGGAAACTGGCCCTTATGGTTGTAAATGCTGTTTGACCTTCATGTCCTGTGGTTTCCAGGAGAACCTGAGTCCTCTAGTGGTGCTGAACCTCTTCAAAATGTCTGTCTGAATCTGGGAAACTGGCCCTTATGGTTGTAAATGCTGTTTGACCTTCATGTCCTGTGGTTTCCAGGAGAACCTGAGTCCTCTAGTGGTGCTGAACCTCTTCAAAATGTCTGTCTGAATCTGGGAAACTGGCCCTTATGGTTGTAAATGCTGGTTGACCTTCATGTCCTGTGGTTTCCAGGAGAACCTGAGTCCTCTAGTGGTGCTGAACCTCTTCAAAATGTCTGTCTGAATCTGGGAAACTGGCCCTTATGGTTGTAAATGCTGGTTGACCTTCATGTCCTGTGGTTTCCAGGAGAACCTGAGTCCTCTAGTGGTGCTGAACCTCTTCAAAATGTCTGTCTGAATCTGGGAAACTGGCCCTTATGGTTGTAAATGCTGGTTGACCTTCATGTCCTGTGGTTTCCAGGAGAACCTGAGTCCTCTAGTGGTGCTGAACCTCTTCAAAATGTCTGTCTGAATCTGGGAAACTGGCCCTTATGGTTGTAAATGCTGGTTGACCTTCATGTCCTGTGGTTTCCAGGAGAACCTGAGTCCTCTAGTGTTGCTGAACCTCTTCAAAATGTCTGTCTGAATCTGGGAAACTGGCCCTTATGGTTGTAAATGCTGATTGACCTTCATGTCCTGTGGTTTCCAGGAGAACCTGAGTCCCCTAGTGGTGCTGAACCTCTTCAAAATGTCTGTCTGAATCTGGGAAACTGGCCCTTATGGTTGTAAATGCTGGTTGACCTTCATGTCCTGTGGTTTCCAGGAGAACCTGAGTCCTCTAGTGGTGCTGAACCTCTTCAAAATATGTCTGTCTGAATCTGGGAAACTGGCCCTTATGGTTGTAAATGCTGGTTGACCTTCATGTCCTGTGGTTTCCAGGAGAACCTGAGTCCTCTAGTGGTGCTGAACCTCTTCAAAATGTCTGTCTGAATCTGGGAAACTGGCCCTTATGGTTGTAAATGCTGGTTGACCTTCATGTCCTGTGGTTTCCAGGAGAACCTGAGTCCTCTAGTGGTGCTGAACCTCTTCAGGAGGATACCAGCGGAGGACATTCCCCTGCTCCTGATGAACCCTGAGGCAGGTAAGCCTGCAGACCTCATCCTCACCCGCCTGCTGGTACCCCCGCTCTGCATCCGCCCCTCTGTCATCTCAGACCTCAAGTCGGGTACTAATGAGGATGACCTCACCATGAAGCTCACAGAGATCATCTTCCTCAATGACGTCATCAAGAAGGTGGGTACATTACATTTACATCAAATATATTTTAAAAAATTGTATGATGTCATAGAGAAGGTGGGCGTCATGGGATTGGGAGAGTAGCAGGAAGTGTCAATGAATTCGTGATGAATTGTTTTATTAATCGGCCCGGGAGTTTTTCCATGAACTGACCAGGAAAACATCTGGGGCCCCAGTAGGCTATTACTAACTAGTTGGTCAGCTGAGGAAAACCTCTGGGCCCCAGTAGGCTATTACTAACTAGTTGGTCAGCTGAGGAAAACCTCTGGGCCCCAGTAGGCTATTACTAACTAGTTGGTCAGCTGAGGAAAACCTCTGGGCCCCAGTAGGCTATGACTAACTAGTTGGTCAGCTGAGGAAAACCTCTGGGCCCCAGTAGACTATGACTAACTAGTTGGTCAGCTGAGGAAAACCTCTGGGCCCCAGTAGGCTATTACTAACTAGTTGGTCAGCTGAGGAAAACCTCTGGGCCCCAGTAGGCTATTACTAACTAGTTGGTCAGCTGAGGAAAACCTCTGGGCCCCAGTAGACTATTACATTTACATCTAGTTGGTCAGCTGAGGAATACCTCTGGGCCCCAGTAGGCTATTACTAACTAGTTGGTCAGCTGAGGAAAACCTCTGGGCCCCAGTAGGCTATTACTAACTAGTTGGTCAGCTGAGGAAAACCTCTGGGCCCCAGTAGGCTATTACTAACTAGTTGGTCAGCTGAGGAAAACCTCTGGGCCCCAGTAGACTATTACATTTACATCTAGTTGGTCAGCTGAGGAAAACCTCTGGGCCCCAGTAGGTTATGACTAACTAGTTGGTCAGCTGAGGAAAACCTCTGGGCCCCAGTAGGCTATTACTAACTAGTTGGTCAGCTGAGGAAAACCTCTGGGCCCCAGTAGGCTATTACTAACTAGTTGGTCAGCTGAGGAAAACCTCTGGGCCCCAGTAGACTATTACATTTACATCTAGTTGCTCAGCTGAGGAAAACCTCTGGGCCCCAGTAGACTATTACATTTACATCTAGTTGGTCAGCTGAGGAAAACCTCTGGGCCCCAGTAGGCTATTACTAACTAGTTGTTCAGCTCAGGAAAACCTCTGGGCCCCAGTAGGCTATTACTAACTAGTTGGTCAGCTGAGGAAAACCTCTGGGCCCCAGTAGGCTATAGCTAACTAGTTGGTCAGCTCAGGAAAACCTCTGGGCCCCAGTAGGCTATTACTAACTAGTTGGTCAGCTGAGGAAAACCTCTGGGCCCCAGTAGACTATTACATTTACATCTAGTTGGTCAGCTGAGGAAAACCTCTGGGCCCCAGTAGGCTATGACTAACTAGTTGGTCAGCTGAGGAAAACCTCTGGGCCCCAGTAGGCTATTACTAACTAGTTGGTCAGCTGAGGAAAACCTCTGGGCCCCAGTAGGCTATTACTAACTAGTTGGTCAGCTGAGGAAAACCTCTGGGCCCCAGTAGGCTATTACTAACTAGTTGGTCAGCTGAGGAAAACCTCTGGGCCCCAGTAGGCTATAGCTAACTAGTTGGTCAGCTCAGGAAAACCTCTGGGCCCCAGTAGACTATTACTAACTAGTTGGTCAGCTCAGGAAAACCTCTGGGCCCCAGTAGGCTATTACTAACTAGTTGGTCAGCTGAGGAAAACCTCTGGGCCCCAGTAGGCTATGACTAACTAGTTGGTCAGCTGAGGAAAACCTCTGGGCCCCAGTAGGCTATTACTAACTAGTTGGTCAGCTGAGGAAAACCTCTGGGCCCCAGTAGGTTATTACTAACTAGTTGGTCAGCTGAGGAAAACCTCTGGGCCCCAGTAGGCTATTACTAACTAGTTGGTCAGCTGAGGAAAACCTCTGGGCCCCAGTAGGCTATTACTAACTAGTTGGTCAGCTGAGGAAAACCTCTGGGCCCCAGTAGGCTATTACTAACTAGTTGGTCAGCTGAGGAAAACCTCTGGGCCCCAGTAGGCTATGACTAACTAGTTGGTCAGCTGAGGAAAACCTCTGGGCCCCAGTAGGCTATTACTAACTAGTTGGTCAGCTGAGGAAAACCTCTGGGCCCCAGTAGGCTATTACTAACTAGTTGGTCAGCTGAGGAAAACCTCTGGGCCCCAGTAGGCTATTACTAACTAGTTGGTCAGCTGAGGAAAACCTCTGGGCCCCAGTAGGCTATTACTAACTAGTTGGTCAGCTCAGGAAAACCTCTGGGCCCCAGTAGGCTATTACATTTACATCTAGTTGGTCAGCTGAGGAAAACCTCTGGGCCCCAGTAGACTATTACTAACTAGTTGGTCAGCTGAGGAAAACATCTGGGCCCCAGTAGGCTATTACTAACTAGTTGGTCAGCTCAGGAAAACCTCTGGGCCCCAGTAGGCTATTACTAACTAGTTGGTCAGCTGAGGAAAACCTCTGGGCCCCAGTAGGCTATTACTAACTAGTTGGTCAGCTCAGGAAAACCTCTGGGCCCCAGTAGGCTATTACATTTACATCTAGTTGGTCAGCTCAGGAAAACCTCTGGGCCCCAGTAGGCTATTACTAACTAGTTGGTCAGCTGAGGAAAACCTCTGGGCCCCAGTAGACTATTACTAACTAGTTGGTCAGCTGAGGAAAACCTCTGGGCCCCAGTAGGCTATTACTAACTAGTTGGTCAGCTGAGGAAAACCTCTGGGCCCCAGTAGGTTATTACTAACTAGTTGGTCAGCTGAGGAAAACCTCTGGGCCCCAGTAGGCTATTACTAACTAGTTGGTCAGCTGAGGAAAACCTCTGGGCCCCAGTAGGCTATTACTAACTAGTTGGTCAGCTGAGGAAAACCTCTGGGCCCCAGTAGGCTATTACTAACTAGTTGGTCAGCTGAGGAAAACCTCTGGGCCCCAGTAGGCTATGACTAACTAGTTGGTCAGCTGAGGAAAACCTCTGGGCCCCAGTAGGCTATTACTAACTAGTTGGTCAGCTGAGGAAAACCTCTGGGCCCCAGTAGGCTATTACTAACTAGTTGGTCAGCTGAGGAAAACCTCTGGGCCCCAGTAGGCTATTACTAACTAGTTGGTCAGCTGAGGAAAACCTCTGGGCCCCAGTAGGCTATTACTAACTAGTTGGTCAGCTCAGGAAAACCTCTGGGCCCCAGTAGGCTATTACATTTACATCTAGTTGGTCAGCTGAGGAAAACCTCTGGGCCCCAGTAGACTATTACTAACTAGTTGGTCAGCTGAGGAAAACATCTGGGCCCCAGTAGGCTATTACTAACTAGTTGGTCAGCTCAGGAAAACCTCTGGGCCCCAGTAGGCTATTACTAACTAGTTGGTCAGCTGAGGAAAACCTCTGGGCCCCAGTAGGCTATTACTAACTAGTTGGTCAGCTCAGGAAAACCTCTGGGCCCCAGTAGGCTATTACATTTACATCTAGTTGGTCAGCTCAGGAAAACCTCTGGGCCCCAGTAGGCTATTACTAACTAGTTGGTCAGCTGAGGAAAACCTCTGGGCCCCAGTAGACTATTACTAACTAGTTGGTCAGCTGAGGAAAACCTCTGGGCCACAGTAGGCTATTACTAACTAGTTGGTCAGCTGAGGAAAACCTCTGGGCCCCAGTAGACTATTACTAACTAGTTGGTCAGCTGAGGAAAACCTCTGGGCCCCAGTAGGTTATTACTAACTAGTTGGTCAGCTGAGGAAAACCTCTGGGCCCCAGTAGGCTATTACTAACTAGTTGGTCAGCTGAGGAAAACCTCTGGGCCCCAGTAGGCTATTACTAACTAGTTGGTCAGCTGAGGAAAACCTCTGGGCCCCAGTAGGCTATTACTAACTAGTTGGTCAGCTGAGGAAAACCTCTGGGCCCCAGTAGGCTATGACTAACTAGTTGGTCAGCTGAGGAAAACCTCTGGGCCCCAGTAGGCTATTACTAACTAGTTGGTCAGCTGAGGAAAACCTCTGGGCCCCAGTAGGCTATTACTAACTAGTTGGTCAGCTGAGGAAAACCTCTGGGCCCCAGTAGGCTATTACTAACTAGTTGGTCAGCTGAGGAAAACCTCTGGGCCCCAGTAGGCTATTACTAACTAGTTGGTCAGCTCAGGAAAACCTCTGGGCCCCAGTAGGCTATTACATTTACATCTAGTTGGTCAGCTGAGGAAAACCTCTGGGCCCCAGTAGACTATTACTAACTAGTTGGTCAGCTGAGGAAAACATCTGGGCCCCAGTAGGCTATTACTAACTAGTTGGTCAGCTCAGGAAAACCTCTGGGCCCCAGTAGGCTATTACTAACTAGTTGGTCAGCTGAGGAAAACCTCTGGGCCCCAGTAGGCTATTACTAACTAGTTGGTCAGCTCAGGAAAACCTCTGGGCCCCAGTAGGCTATTACATTTACATCTAGTTGGTCAGCTCAGGAAAACCTCTGGGCCCCAGTAGACTATTACTAACTAGTTGGTCAGCTGAGGAAAACCTCTGGGCCACAGTAGGCTATTACTAACTAGTTGGTCAGCTGAGGAAAACCTCTGGGCCCCAGTAGACTATTACTAACTAGTTGGTCAGCTGAGGAAAACATCTGGGCCCCAGTAGACTATTACTAACTAGTTGGTCAGCTGAGGAAAACCTCTGGGCCCCAGTAGGCTATTACTAACTAGTTGGTCAACTGAGGAAAACCTCTGGGCCCCAGTAGGCTATTACTAACTAGTTGGTCAGCTGAGGAAAACCTCTGGGCCCCAGTAGACTATTACTAACTAGTTGGTCAGCTGAGGAAAACCTCTGGGCCCCAGTAGACTATGACTAACTAGTTGGTCAGCTCAGGAAAACCTCTGGGCCCCAGTAGGCTATTACTAACTAGTTGGTCAGCTGAGGAAAACCTCTGGGCCCCAGTAGACTATTACTAACTAGTTGGTCAGCTGAGGAAAACCTCTGGGCCACAGTAGGCTATTACTAACTAGTTGGTCAGCTGAGGAAAACCTCTGGGCCCCAGTAGACTATTACTAACTAGTTGGTCAGCTGAGGAAAACCTCTGGGCCCCAGTAGGTTATTACTAACTAGTTGGTCAGCTGAGGAAAACCTCTGGGCCCCAGTAGGCTATTACTAACTAGTTGGTCAGCTGAGGAAAACCTCTGGGCCCCAGTAGGCTATTACTAACTAGTTGGTCAGCTGAGGAAAACCTCTGGGCCCCAGTAGGCTATTACTAACTAGTTGGTCAGCTGAGGAAAACCTCTGGGCCCCAGTAGGCTATGACTAACTAGTTGGTCAGCTGAGGAAAACCTCTGGGCCCCAGTAGGCTATTACTAACTAGTTGGTCAGCTGAGGAAAACCTCTGGGCCCCAGTAGGCTATTACTAACTAGTTGGTCAGCTGAGGAAAACCTCTGGGCCCCAGTAGGCTATTACTAACTAGTTGGTCAGCTGAGGAAAACCTCTGGGCCCCAGTAGGCTATTACTAACTAGTTGGTCAGCTCAGGAAAACCTCTGGGCCCCAGTAGGCTATTACATTTACATCTAGTTGGTCAGCTGAGGAAAACCTCTGGGCCCCAGTAGACTATTACTAACTAGTTGGTCAGCTGAGGAAAACATCTGGGCCCCAGTAGGCTATTACTAACTAGTTGGTCAGCTCAGGAAAACCTCTGGGCCCCAGTAGGCTATTACTAACTAGTTGGTCAGCTGAGGAAAACCTCTGGGCCCCAGTAGGCTATTACTAACTAGTTGGTCAGCTCAGGAAAACCTCTGGGCCCCAGTAGGCTATTACATTTACATCTAGTTGGTCAGCTCAGGAAAACCTCTGGGCCCCAGTAGGCTATTACTAACTAGTTGGTCAGCTGAGGAAAACCTCTGGGCCCCAGTAGACTATTACTAACTAGTTGGTCAGCTGAGGAAAACCTCTGGGCCACAGTAGGCTATTACTAACTAGTTGGTCAGCTGAGGAAAACCTCTGGGCCCCAGTAGACTATTACTAACTAGTTGGTCAGCTGAGGAAAACATCTGGGCCCCAGTAGACTATTACTAACTAGTTGGTCAGCTGAGGAAAACCTCTGGGCCCCAGTAGGCTATTACTAACTAGTTGGTCAGCTGAGGAAAACCTCTGGGCCCCAGTAGGCTATTACTAACTAGTTGGTCAGCTGAGGAAAACCTCTGGGCCCCAGTAGACTATTACTAACTAGTTGGTCAGCTGAGGAAAACCTCTGGGCCCCAGTAGACTATGACTAACTAGTTGGTCAGCTCAGGAAAACCTCTGGGCCCCAGTAGGCTATTACTAACTAGTTGGTCAGCTCAGGAAAACCTCCTGTGCCTTTTTATGAAAGCAATAACACAACAACAACAAAAAGTTATCATTTCCAATTCACATTAGACAATAAGGTGGTTTGATGCTATTGTTGTTGTTATTGTTGTTGTCTAATGAATGTTGAGTGATGAATGAGTTGTTCTCCCCACCTCCCATGCCTTCCCACAGCACCGTATGTCAGGGGCCAAGACCCAGATGATCATGGAGGACTGGGACTTCCTCCAGCTGCAATGTGCTCTCTACATCAACAGTGAGCTCTCTGGCATCCCCCTCAACATGGCCCCCAAGAAATGGACCAGAGGCTTCGTTCAGAGACTCAAGGGCAAACAAGGTCTCGCTCATATAAATGTTGATTTTTAATTCTAATTATTTAATAGTTACCTGTTGTCTATTCTGATTTCTAGTTCTGTGGTCACATCGTATTTATTGATAGTTGACACTGAATTCATGTCAATGTCATGCCTTTTGTCATAAACAATGTAGTTTATTTACACAGCTGAGTCAGAAACAGAAAGTATCCTACTTGATTGTGGAGCCATTTAATCACAAACTATAGTTATTCTCCACTGCTGCCTTTGGAGACACTCGGTTATTAATGGGTCGTGGTGTTTCTCTCTCAGGGCGATTCCGTGGAAACCTCTCGGGGAAGAGAGTGGATTTCTCTGGGAGAACGGTCATCTCTCCGGACCCCAACCTGCGGATTGATGAGGTGGCTGTCCCTGTACACGTAGCCAAAATCCTGACCTACCCAGAGAAGGTAAGATTCTTATTGGCCACACTTTAACGACAACTTTTAATAAGGCTTTATAATAATACGGCTGTCCACGTTAACACTTTTTAATGCTGTTAATTTCTTTGACGCTTTTAACTGCGTCTCCATTTCTTTACCCTGCGCGGAACCTTTTTAAGCACACGTGTTTCCGCAGGGACCCTTATAAGCGCAACACACAACACGCTCTATGCTGTGTACCTGTCAGTGAGCACACGGTCTCAGTAGCGCTGTCTGCCTCTATTGTGATGCGCTGTGCGCACAGCTTTGAGAAACAGTTTTGAAGGAAACCGTACAGATACTTCTCCCGTAAACACATTCCCAGGCATTTCTTTAGATGGCAGCAAAAAAAAACATTCATTTGTACAGAAGTAACAAACTAGTTATGCTAACGTTAGCTAGCTAGCTAGCCATAATATTGTTTACAATGCCATGGCTGAATGCCTCTTGATTCAACTAACTTCCCACAATGATTTTAATCAGAACATGTTTCTGTTGTAGTTCTCAGGTCAAAAAGACTTAATGAATCCAGTTCTAGTAGCAGCAACATGTGACTACTGTTTCTGTTGTAGTTCTCAGGTCAAAAAGACTTAATGAATCCAGTTCTAGTAGCAGCAACATGTGACTACTGTTTCTGTTGTAGTTCTCAGGTCAAAAAGACTTAATGATCCCAGTTCTAGTAGCAGCAACATGTGACTACTGTTTCTGTTGTAGTTCTCAGGTCAAAAAGACTTAATGAATCCCAGTTCTAGTAGCAGCAACATGTGACGAGGTCATGATGAAGAACATGGATCAGTTAAGCTTCAATATTATTGATAAGAAGGATTAGGCCTCCTGGGATCATGAATAGCTAGCTGTTACAGAGACTTTGGTGTTGTTTATGGTGAAAATAAAAATTAAAGAGAGCCGCACACTCTTGGAGCTCAGATGCAAACAATTTTAATACCAACGTTTCGACAGCCAAGTTGTCTTCATCAGGGTATAATCACAAACACTGCGGGATGACTCGTTTATATAATGTCAAAGGACACAGGTGTCTGTAATCATGGCCAAGAGTGGCCTAATATCATTGGTTAATAATCAAATATTAAAATGGCATACAAAGAACAGCATACAAACAAATGGATAGCATACGATCATAGATTAATTTGACTATACAAGTTTACAAACAATTACAATGGCAAAGTCACAATAATCACAAGAATGGCTTCAGATCAAAGTCTAATTTTTGCATCTGAGCTCCAAGAGTGTGCGGCTCTCTCTTATTTTTATTTTCAAGTTTCTACTCCGCTAGCCAGCACCTCGTCTTTATAGGTGTGCGTTTCTCTTTCTTTTTCTTCTAGATCGTTTATGGTGAAAATGCCTTTAAAGCATTTTTAATCCAGACTATTTTGGGTTTAATAGTAACTCAATGTTCTGCTCTCATTCATATATCTTTATGTACATATTCTTTATCCCTTTACACTTGTGTGTATATTGTAGTAGTTTTGGAATTGTTAGGTTAGATTACTCGTTGGTTATTACTGCATTGTGCAGTACAATGCACAAGCATTTCGCTACACTCGCATTAACATCTGCTAACCATGTGTATGTGACAAATGCATTTGATTTTATTTAGATTTTTTTATGAAAAATTTGTTAAAAGTCCAAATTGGAGCAAATTCTATAATTGCAATGAATTGTGATTTAACTAATTCCGTTACCTCTATTTAATTATTTTAATCGGTTGACTTCCTTAATAAGAATACATGAATTGTTTATAAGCACTACGTAGACGCTCCACAAATCAGGATGGATCACAAGACAGGTTGAGTGCCTTTTCCAGCCGTCTCTACCATTGAGACGTAACCTGCACGGTGTCTTCACTGTCCCCTGTTGTATGACCTGCGACCTCTAACTTGTTGTGCCCCAAGGTGAACAAGGCCAACTTGGAGATGCTGAGGAAGCTGGTGCGGAGCGGTCCAGAGGTCCACCCTGGAGCCAACTTCATCCAGCAACGACACACGCAGATGAAGAGGTCAGGACAGTTCTAATGGACATGTTTAGTCCCTTTTTAAAAGCATGAGCTGACCCACACCTGTAAAATGTTGAAGAAGCCACTACGTTCCAAAATGTTGGTGAGGTTTTACCCATTCAGTTATTAGAAGCATATATTTCATTTTACCTTTATTTAACTAGGCAAGTCAGTTAAGAACAAATTCTTATTTTCAATGACGGCTTAGGAACAGTGGGTTAACTGGCCTAGGAACAGTGGGTCAACTGCCTGTTCAGGGGCAGAACGACAGATTTGTACCTTGTCAGCTCGGGGGTGTGAACTTGTAACCTTCCGGTTACCAGTCCAAGGCTCTAACCACTAGGCTACCCTGCCGCCCCATGTAGTTGTTGCTGTTTTAGAGCTGCCTTGTCGTGTAGTTGTTACTGTTTTAGAGCTGCCTTGTCGTGTAGCTGTGAGCTGCCTTGTCGTGTAGTTGTTACTGTTTTAGAGCTGCCTTGTCATGTAGTTGTTACTGTTTTAGAGCTGCCTTGTCGTGTAGTTGTTGCTGTTTTAGAGCTGCCTTGTCGTGTAGTTGTTGCTGTTTTAGAGCTGCCTTGTCGTGTAGTTGTGAGCTGCCTTGTCGTGTAGTTGTTACTGTTTTAGAGCTGCCTTGTCATGTAGTTGTTGCTGTTTTAGAGCTGCCTTGTCGTGTAGTTGTTGCTGTTTTAGAGCTGCCTTGTCGTGTAGTTGTTGCTGTTTTAGAGCTGCCTTGTCGTGTAGTTGTTACTGTTTTAGAGCTGCCTTGTCATGTAGTTGTTACTGTTTTAGAGCTGCCTTGTCGTGTAGTTGTTGCTGTTTTACAGGCCTACCACTAAACTGAAACTGTGTATGAAACCACATGTTTACGTGTATGTTCTAAGAGTATTCCCTGTGTGTGTGTGTGTGTGTGTGTGGGGTCTGGTCTTGTCTTTCTGTCTTCAGGTTTCTGAAGTACGGGAACCGAGAGAAGATGGCCCAGGAGCTGAGGTTTGGAGACGTGGTGGAGAGACACATGATCGATGGAGACATCGTCCTCTTCAACCGACAGCCCTCTCTACACAAACTCAGCATCATGGCTCATATTGTGAGTGCTCTCTCTCTCTCCCTCTCTGTCCACATCATACACCCATCCTTCACTTCGGCTCTGTCTGGAAACTGTTAGGTTAATCACCGTGCTGACTCCATGTCAACGTGTAGGCAGGATGAGAACCTCACTGTTAGAAATAGGGGATTTTGTGTGATGTATCTTGGGGTTGTCTGTTTTAGGGCTGCCTTGTCGTGTCGTTGTTGCTGTTTTAGAGCTGCCTTGTCGTGTAGTTGTTACTGTTTTAGAGCTGCCTTGTCGTGGAGCTGTTACTGTTTTAGAGCTGCCTTGTCGTGGAGCTGTGAGCTGCCTTGTCGTGTAGTTGTTACTGTTTTAGAGCTGCCTTGTCGTGTAGTTGTTACTGTTTTAGAGCTGCCTTGTCGTGTCGTTGTTACTGTTTTAGAGCTGCCTTGTCGTGTCGTTGTTACTGTTTTAGAGCTGCCTTGTCGTGTCGTTGTTACTGTTTTAGAGCTGCCTTGTTGTGTAGCTGTGAGCTGCCTTGTCGTGTAGCTGTGAGCTGCCTTGTCGTGTAGCTGTGAGCTGCCTTGTTGTGTCGTTGTTACTGTTTTGGATGTATGGTGATAGGTTTATTTCAGGCAGATCTCAATGATATCATTATTGTATTCATCTTTGTCTGTCCTAAAGGCCAAAGTGAAGCCTCACAGAACGTTCCGGTTTAACGAGTGTGTGTGCACGCCGTACAACGCTGACTTTGACGGGGACGAGATGAACCTTCACCTTCCCCAGACAGAGGAGGCCAAGGCTGAAGCCCTGGTGCTGATGGGGGTTAGTGTCACCTGCCCTGATTCACCTTTAGACTCCTGCAGCAGCACACCCCTACACACCTCACACCCCTACACACCTCACACCCCTACACACCTCACACCCCTACACACCCCTACACACCTCACACCCCTACACACCTCACACCCCTACACCCCTACACACCTCACACCCCTACACACCTCACACCTGTACACACCTCACACCCCTACACACCTACACACCTCACACCCATACACAACTCACACCCCTACTACACACCTCACACCCCTACTACACAACTCACACCCCTACTACACAACTCACACCCCTACCACACACCTCACACCCCTACACGCTGTACAGTCCCCCTATACACTGTACAGTCCCCCTACACTCTGTACAGCCCCCCCCCCCCCCCAATTTGCATGCACAGTCTGAATACCAGCATTTACCTATTCACCCCTACACCGCCCCTACACCGCCCCTACAACGCCCCTACACCGCCCCTACACCGCCCCAACACCGTCCCTAAACTAAAACCTGTCCAGCAGAGGTTCTACTCTCACACTGACCTGTACTTGTCTCATTTACAGTGCCTTGCGAAAGTATTCGGCCCCCTTGAACTTTGCGACCTTTTGCCACATTTCAGGCTTCAAACATAAAGATATACAACTGTATTTTTTTGTGAAGAATCAACAACAAGTGGGACACAATCATGAAGTGGAACGACATTTATTGGATAATTCAAACTTTTTTAACAAATCAAAAACTGAAAAATTGGGTGTGCAAAATTATTCAGCCCCCTTAAGTTAATACTTTGTAGAGCCACCTTTTGCTGCGATTACAGCTGTAAGTCGCTTGGGGTATGTCTCTTATCAGTTTTGCATATCGAGAGACTGACATTTTTTCCCATTCCTCCTTGCAAAACAGCTCGAGCTCAGTGAGGTTGGATGGAGAGCATTTGTGAACAGCAGTTTTCAGTTCTTTCCACAGATTCTCGATTGGATTCAGGTCTGGACTTTGACTTGGCCATTCTAACACCTGGATATGTTTATTTTTGAACCATTCCATTGTAGATTTTGCTTTATGTTTTGGATCATTGTCTTGTTGGAAGACAAATCTCCGTCCCAGTCTCAGGTCTTTTGCAGACTCCATCAGGTTTTCTTCCAGAATGGTCCTGTATTTGGCTCCATCCATCTTCCCATCAATTTTAACCATCTTCCCTGTCCCTGCTGAAGAAAAGCAGGCCCAAACCATGATGCTGCCACCACCATGTTTGACAGTGGAGATGGTGTGTTCAGGGTGATGAGCTGTGTTGCTTTTACGCCAAACATAACGTTTTGCATTGTTGCCAAAAAGTTCAATTTTGGTTTCATCTGACCAGAGCACCTTCTTCCACATGTTTGGTGTGTCTCCCAGGTGGCTTGTGGCAAACTTTAAACAACACTTTTTGTGGATATCTTTAAGAAATGGCTTTCTTCTTGCCACTCTTCCATAAAGGCCAGATTTGTGCAATATACGACTGATTGTTGTCCTATGGACAGAGTCTCCCACCTCTGCTGTAGCTCTCTGCAGTTCGTCCAGAGTGATTATGGGCCTCTTGGCTGCATCTCTGATCAGTCTTCTCCTTGTATGAGCTGAAAGTTTAGAGGGACGGCCAGGTCTTGGTAGATTTGCAGTGGTCTGATACTCCTTCCATTTCAATATTATCACTTGCACAGTGCTCCTTGGGATGTTTAAAGCTTGGGAAATCTTTTTGTATCCAAATCCGGCTTTAAACTTCTTCACAACAGTATCTCGGACCTGCCTGGTGTGTTCCTTGTTCTTCATGATGCTCTCTGCGCTTTTAACGGACCTCTGAGACTATCACAGTGCAGGTGCATTTATACGGAGACTTGATTACACCCAGGTGGATTGTATTTATCATCATTAGTCATTTAGGTCAACATTGGATCATTCAGAGATCCTCACTGAACTTCTGGAGAGAGTTTGCTGCACTGAAAGTAAAGGGGCTGAATAATTTTGCACGCCCAATTTTTCAGTTTTTGATTTAAAAAAGTTTGAAATATCCAATAAATGTCGTTCCACTTCATGCTTGTGTCCCACCTGTTTTTGATTCTTCACAAAAAAATACAGTTTTATATCTTTATGTTTGAAGCTTGAAATGTGGCAAAAGGTTGCCAAGTTCAAGGGGGCCGAATACTTTCGCAAGGCACTGTACCTCTTCACCCCAACACCGCCCCCACACCGTCTCTAAACTAAAACCTGTCCAGCCGAGGTTCTACTCTCACACTGACCTGTACTTGTCTCATTTACCTCTTCACCCCAACACCGCCCCAACACCGTCCCTAAACTAAACCCTGTCCAGCCGAGGTTCTACTCTCACTGACCTGTACTTGTCTCATGTCTCTTTCCCTCCAGACCAAAGCCAACCTGGTGACACCCAGGAACGGAGAGCCTCTGATCGCTGCTATTCAAGACTTTCTGACAGGTCAGCCGTTGTTACAGCAATGAGCCAATCATTGTTTGTCGCCGCAGGGCCTGACAGCCAATCAAATGACTCATTTGTTGCCGCAGGGCCTGACAGCCAATCAAATAACTCATTTGTCACAGCAGGGCCTGACAGCCAATCAAATAACTCATTTGTCGCCGCAGGGCCTGACAGCCAATCAAATGACTCATTTGTCGCCGCAGGGCCTGACGGCCAATCAAATGACTCATTTGTCAGATGATTGATGCCTTTTGACGTCTGTATTAGTGAGCGTCTCACACTGCTTGTTGTCAGGTGGAGAAAAGAACAAGGTTTTGACATGGTGATCATGTGATCGACATGATGGAAGATGTCTCCCTCTCCTCTCCCTCCCTGACTCCCCTCCCTGACTCCGATCTGTTCATTGCATTTGATAGATGTGTCACAGCTCATCTCATCATAACGATGTCATCTTCGTTATACAGCTGCTTGGCTTGTTTTCATCCAGATTGGGACACTTACCTCTTGTTAAGTCAACACCTTGATGGGGTTCTTCATACTGACCTTATTATCCACTATGGTTTGACATTTTGAAACTGAATTCAAGGAAGATGAGCTCATGTCAAATATATATATTTAAACATGTTATGAAAAAGTACAGTCCCAGAGCTTTGAAATGGTCTTTTATGAAACATGAGAAAGTTATGCTTCTTTGACATTTGATAAACGTCCCAATATGGAGATTTTTATTTTTATTATTTTTAATGAGCATGGCCTTATTTCTATTTCAGCATATTGGATGACTGTCATTCATATTCCCTTCACCCAGCTCTATGTAACATCAGGTTTAGGTTACTGTCATTCACCCAGCTCTATGTAACATTAGGTTTAGGTTACTGTCATTCACCCAGCTCTATCTTACATCAGGTTTAGGCTGCTACATGATACTCTAATTTCCCCCTGGAATGTTCACAACGTAGGTGCACAGGTTGAGAGAAATTTGAGTAATCAAAGTGACCGACATTGGCACGTTCAATAACGCCTTCCACACTCTTGCCTGCATCTAGCTGACTTAAGGTGTAATCATGAGTCCAACCGTTGCAAATGAGAGTTTCTGTTGGACAAATTCAATTATGTTTATCATTTTAGTTCCACTTGCTTCCGTTTTAAGAATTGGTTTTCAACAGAATGAATACACCACTGATCACACGCCAACACAGTTCACATTCATAGCCGCCACATACAAACAGCATGAACATTTTGCTAATTGTATAATTCCTTCTTGCGTCTATATCGTAGCCGCTAACCGCTACACACAGCCGACATCGTTGTCACCATATTAGCCAACGATCTTAGTAAATGTCATAGTCAACATTGCTATTAGAACTAACGCGTTAGTATCCCTCCGCGCAGTCAGCAAGCAGTTTAGCAGTTACACCGGTGGGCCCCAGTGGCAATAAATTGAATAAAACCAAAAGCTTACCTTGACTTGAAAGAGTTTCAGTGTTAAATTGTCATAGCCAGCTAGCTAACATAGCATCCCTCCGTTATAGCCAGCTAGCTAACATAGCATCCCTCTCTGTTTGAGCCGGGTGTATGAGTAGGCTAAACTAGCTAGCTGCATTTGCTTGCTAAGTGAAAGTAAAAAAAAAAAAATACAACTAAATATAGCTGTCTAGCTATATTGAATCAACTACTCACCACATTTTATACACTGCAGTGCTAGCTAGATATAGCTTATCCTTTCAGTACTAGATTAATTCTCTGATCCTTTGATTGGGTGAGCAACATTTTCAGTTCATACTGCATAAGTTCTAATAGGTTAAAGGACATCCTCCGGAAGTTGTCATAATTACTGTGTGAGTCTATGGAAGGGGCTGAGAACCATGAGACTCCTAGGTTTTCTATTGAAGTCAATGTACCCAGAGGAGGACAGAAACTAGCTGTCCTCCGGCTACACCATGGTGCTACCCTACAGAGTCCTGTTGGAAGTTACTGTCTTCATCACAAGACAGTGTATTTTAATCAATTATTTGGTGACGTGAATATATTTAGTATAGTTTCATCTAAAAAATATTCACTATTTGAGACTCCTACTCTCTATTATACCCCCTCCATTATCAGCCAATCATGGAGCTCGTCTTTCTCCCTATAGAGCTCAGTGCTTTCTCCTTGGCTACACAAGGCTCTTAAGTTAGCATTTTTTATTCATATTTACAGATTCCAGACAAGTTTGTTATTAAGGCACATGAAAGTTCACATGTTCAAGAAAGCTTTTCTGCAACAAAAATAAATAAATATATATAATTTTTTTGTACTGTGTAGGAAATGGCATCCAAATGCCTTATGATCCTGAATCCGGTCACATTTTGTAGCAATGTCCCAATGTCATCTTTTGTATTTATCATATTTGGAGAAAGTGTAGCCTAATATTTCTTAGGAGCACAATTAGCTGTATGTTTCACACTCCACATTTCAACACCCTACTCTCCTCCTCTCTCGCCTTTCTTCACAGGAGCCTACCTGTTGACCCTGAAGGACACATTCTTCGATAGGTCTAAAGCCTGCCAGATAGTGGCCTCTATCCTGGTGGGGGTGGATGAGAGGATCAAGATAGCTCTCCCACACCCTGCCATACTCAAGGTACGGTACGGCTCTCCTCGCTTGGTTGAAATTAATGATGGGACTGTTTATTGGATTTTGGGCTGACATCTGTTGTTCTCTGACGTGAGGGGGGGGGGATCATCTATAAAGTCATTGGGAGTTGTATCGAGTGACTTTAGTAGTTAAATATCAGTTGGTCTGCAACTCGTCAATCATTTGGGTGTTGGTCTTTTTGTTGTCAGTCCATCATGACTCTGTTGTCACGACTCTGTTGTCTGTTCATCATGACTCTGTTGTCATGACTCTGTTGTCAGTCCATCATGACTCTGTTGTCATGACTCTGTTGTCAGTCCATCATGACTCTGTCAGTTCATCATGACTCTGTTGTCAGTCCATCATGACTCTGTTGTCAGTCCATCATGACTCTGTTGTCAGTCCATCATGACTCTGTTGTCAGTCCATCATGACTCTGTCAGTCCATCATGACTCTGTTGTCAGTCCATCATGACTCTGTCAGTTCATCATGACTCTGTTGTCAGTCCATCATGACTCTGTCAGTCCATCATGACTCTGTCAGTCCATCATGACTCTGTTGTCTGTTCATCATGACTCTGTTGTCAGTCCATCATGACTCTGTTGTCAGTCCATCATGACTCTGTTGTCAGTCCATCATGACTCTGTTGTCAGTCCATCATGACTCTGTTGTCAGTCCATCATGACTCTGTTGTCAGTCCATCATGACTCTGTTGTCAATTCATCATGACTCTGTTGTCAGTCCATCATGACTCTGTTGTCAGTCCATCATGACTCTGTCATGACTCTGTTGTCAGTCCATCATGACTCTGTTGTCAGTCCATCATGACTCTATTACATTACATTGTCAGTCCATCATGACTCTGTTGTCAGTCCATCATGACTCTGTTGTCAGTCCATCATGACTCTGTTGTCAGTCCATCATGACTCTGTTGTCAGTCCATCATGACTCTGTTGTCAGTTCATCATGACTCTGTTGTCAGTCCATCATGACTCTGTCATGACTCTGTTGTCAGTTCATCATGACTCTGTTGTCTGTTCATCATGACTCTGTTGTCTGTTCATCATGACTCTGTTGTCTGTTCATCATGACTCTGTTGTCTGTTCATCATGACTCTGTTGTCAGTCCATGACTCTGTTGTCAGTCCATGACTCTGTTGTTAGCCCATGACTCTGTTGTCTGTTGTTAGCTCATGACACTGTTGTTAGCCCATGACTATGTTGTCTGTTGTTAGCCCATGACTCTGTTGTCTGTTGTTAGCCCATGACTCTGTTGTCTGTTGTTAGCCCATGACTCTGTTGTCTGTTGTTAGCCCATGACTATGTTGTCTGTTGTTAGCCCATGACACTGTTGTCAGTTGTTAGCCCATGACTCTGTTGTCTGTTGTTAGCCCATGACTCTGTTGTCTGTTGTTAGCCCATGACTCTGTTAGCCCATGACTCTGTTGTCTGTTGTTAGCCCATGACGCTGTTAGCCCATGACTCTGTTGTTAGCCCATGACCCTGTTGTCTGTTGTTAGCCCACGACTCTGTTGTCAGCCCACGACTCTGTTGTCTGTTGTCAGCCCACGACTCTGTTGTCAGCCCATGACCCTGTTGTCTGTTGTCAGCCCACGACTCTGTTGTCAGCCCACGACTCTGTTGTCAGCCCACGACTCTGTTGTCAGCCCACGACTCTGTTGTCAGCCCACGACTCTGTTGTCAGCCCACGACTCTGTTGTCAGCCCACGACTCTGTTGTCAGCCCATGACTCTGTTGTCTCTTGTTAGCCCATGAATCTGCTGTCAGCCCATGACTCTGTTAGCCCATAACTGTCTGTTTTTAGCCCATGACTCTGTTGTTAGCCCATGACTCTGTTGTCTGTTGTTAGCCCATGACTCTGTTATATGTTGTTAGCCCATGACTCTGTTATCTGTTGTCAGCCCACGACTCTGTTGTCAGCCCATGACTCTGTTGTCAGCCCATGACCCTGTTGTCTGTTGTTAGCCCATGACCCTGTCGTCTGTTGTTAGCCCATGACTCTGTTGTCTGTTGTTAGCCCATGACTCTGTCTGTTTTTAGCCCATGACTCTGTTGTTAGCCCATGACTTTGTTGTCTGTTGTTAGCCCATGACCCTGTTGTCTGTTGTTAGCCCATGACTCTGTTGTCTGTTGTTAGCCCATGACCCTGTTGTCTGTTGTTAGCCCATGACTCTGTTGTCTGTTGTTAGCCCATGACCCTGTTGTCTGTTGTTAGCCCATGACTCTGTTGTCTGTTGTTAGCCCATGACCCTGTTGTCTGTTGTTAGCCCATGACTCTGTTGTCTGTTGTTAGCCCATGACTCTGTTGTCTGTTGTTAGCCCATGACCCCGTTGTCTGTTGTTAGCCCATGACCCTGTTGTCTGTTAGCCCATGACCCCGTTGTCTGTTGTTAGCCCATGACTCTGTTGTCTGTTGTTAGCCCATGACCCTGTTGTCTGTTGTTAGCCCATGACCCCGTTGTCTGTTGTTAGCCCATGACCCCGTTGTCTGTTGTTAGCCCATGCCTCTGTTGTCTGTTGTTAGCCCATCATGACCCCGTTGTCTGTTGTTAGCCCATGCCTCTGTTGTCTGTTGTTAGCCCATCATGACCCCGTTGTCTGTTGTTAGCCCATGACCCCGTTGTCTGTTGTTAGCCCATGACTCTGTTGTTAGCCCATGACTCTGTTGTCTGTTGTTAGCCCATCATGACCCTGTTGTCTGTTGTTAGCCCATGACCCCGTTGTCTGTTGTTAGCCCATGACCCCGTTGTCTGTTGTTAGCCCATGACCCCGTTGTCTGTTGTTAGCCCATGACCCCGTTGTCTGTTGTTAGCCCATGACCCCGTTGTCTGTTGTTAGCCCATGACCCCGTTGTCTGTTGTTAGCCCATGACCCCGTTGTCTGTTGTTAGCCCATGACCCCGTTGTCTGTTGTTAGCCCATGACCCCGTTGTCTGTTGTTAGCCCATGACCCCGTTGTCTGTTGTTAGCCCATGACCCCGTTGTCTGTTGTTAGCCCATGACCCCGTTGTCTGTTGTTAGCCCATGACCCCGTTGTCTGTTGTTAGCCCATGACTCTGTTGTCTGTTGTTAGCCCATGACTCTGTTGTCTGTTGTTAGCCCATGACTCTGTTGTCTGTTGTTAGCCCATGACCCCGTTGTCTGTTGTTAGCCCATGACCCCGTTGTCTGTTGTTAGCCCATGACTCTGTTGTTAGTCCATCATGACCCTGTTGTCTGTTGTTAGCCCATGACCCCGTTGTCTGTTGTTAGCCCATGACTCTGTTGTTAGCCCAAGCCTCTGTTGTCTGTTGTTAGCCCATGACCCCGTTGTCTGTTGTTAGCCCATGACCCCGTTGTCTGTTGTTAGCCCATGACCCCGTTGTCTGTTGTTAGCCCATGACCCCGTTGTCTGTTGTTAGCCCATGACCCCGTTGTCTGTTGTTAGCCCATGACCCCGTTGTCTGTTGTTAGCCCATGACCCCGTTGTCTGTTGTTAGCCCATGCCTCTGTTGTCTGTTGTTAGTCCATCATGACCCTGTTGTCTGTTGTTAGCCCATGCCTCTGTTGTCTGTTGTTAGCCCATGACCCCGTTGTCTGTTGTTAGCCCATGACCCCGTTGTCTGTTGTTAGCCCATGACCCCGTTGTCTGTTGTTAGCCCATGACCCCGTTGTCTGTTGTTAGCCCATGACCCCGTTGTCTGTTGTTAGCCCATGACCCCGTTGTCTGTTGTTAGCCCATGACCCCGTTGTCTGTTGTTAGCCCATGACCCCGTTGTCTGTTGTTAGCCCATGACTCTGTGGACAGGGAAGCAGATCTTTGGTCTGATCCTGAAGCCCAGTAAGGCCTGTCCAGTCAAGGCCAACCTGAGGACCAAGGGGAAACAGTACAGTGGGAAAGGAGAGGACCTCTGCAGCAACGACTCCTGTGAGTTCCTCCCCATGCCTCTCTAGTGTCTTCATCCTTAAAATACATGTCCTCTGATTCCTGTGAGTTCCTCCCCATGCCTCTCTAGTGTCTTCATCCTTAAAATACATGTCATCTGATTCCTGTGAGTTCCTCCCCATGCCTCTCTAGTGTCTTCATCCTTAAAATACATGTCATCTGATTCCTGTGAGTTCCTCCCCATGCCTCTCTAGTGTCTTCATCCTTAAAATACATGTCATCTGACTCCTGTGAGTTCCTCCCCATGCCTCTCTAGTGTCTTCATCCTTAAAATACATGTCATCTGATTCCTGTGAGTTCCTCCCCATGCCTCTCTAGTGTCTTCATCCTTAAAATACATGTCATCTGATTCCTGTGAGTTCCTCCCCATGCCTCTCTAGTGTCTTCATCCTTAAAATACATGTCATCTGATTCCTGTGAGTTCCTCCCCATGCCTCTCTAGTGTCTTCATCCTTAAAATACATGTCATCTGATTCCTGTGAGTTCCTCCCCATGCCTCTCTAGTGTCTTCATCCTTAAAATACATGTCATCTGATTCCTGTGAGTTCCTCCCCATGCCTCTCTAGTGTCTTCATCCTTAAAATACATGTCATCTGATTCCTGTGAGTTCCTCCCCATGCCTCTCTAGTGTCTTCATCCTTAAAATACATGTCATCTGATTCCTGTGAGTTCCTCCCCATGCCTCTCTAGTGTCTTCATCCTTAAAATACATGTCATCTGATTCCTGTGAGTTCCTCCCCATGCCTCTCTAGTGTCTTCATCCTTAAAATACATGTCATCTGATTCCTGTGAGTTCCTCCCCATGCCTCTCTAGTGTCTTCATCCTTAAAATACATGTCATCTGATTCCTGTGAGTTCCTCCCCATGCCTCTCTAGTGTCTTCATCCTTAAAATACATGTCATCTGATTCCTGTGAGTTCCTCCCCATGCCTCTCTAGTGTCTTCATCCTTAAAATACATGTCATCTGATTCCTGTGAGTTCCTCCCCATGCCTCTCTAGTGTCTTCATCCTTAAAATACATGTCATCTGATTCCTGTGAGTTCCTCCCCATGCCTCTCTAGTGTCTTCATCCTTAAAATACATGTCATCTGATTCCTGTGAGTTCCTCCCCATGCCTCTCTAGTGTCTTCATCCTTAAAATACATGTCATCTGATTCCTGTGAGTTCCTCCCCATGCCTCTCTAGTGTCTTCATCCTTAAAATACATGTCATCTGATTCCTGTGAGTTCCTCCCCATGCCTCTCTAGTGTCTTCATCCTTAAAATACATGTCATCTGATTCCTGTGAGTTCCTCCCCATGCCTCTCTAGTGTCTTCATCCTTAAAATACATGTCATCTGATTCCTGTGAGTTCCTCCCCATGCCTCTCTAGTGTCTTCATCCTTAAAATACATGTCATCTGATTCCTGTGAGTTCCTCCCCATGCCTCTCTAGTGTCTTCATCCTTAAAATACATGTCATCTGATTCCTGTGAGTTCCTCCCCATGCCTCTCTAGTGTCTTCATCCTTAAAATACATGTCATCTGATTCCTGTGAGTTCCTCCCCATGCCTCTCTAGTGTCTTCATCCTTAAAATACATGTCATCTGATTCCTGTGAGTTCCTCCCCATGCCTCTCTAGTGTCTTCATCCTTAAAATACATGTCATCTGATTCCTGTGAGTTCCTCCCCATGCCTCTCTAGTGTCTTCATCCTTAAAATACATGTCATCTGATTCCTGTGAGTTCCTCCCCATGCCTCTCTAGTGTCTTCATCCTTAAAATACATGTCATCTGATTCCTGTGAGTTCCTCCCCATGCCTCTCTAGTGTCTTCATCCTTAAAATACATGTCATCTGATTCCTGTGAGTTCCTCCCCATGCCTCTCTAGTGTCTTCATCCTTAAAATACATGTCATCTGATTCCTGTGAGTTCCTCCCCATGCCTCTCTAGTGTCTTCATCCTTAAAATACATGTCATCTGATTCCTGTGAGTTCCTCCCCATGCCTCTCTAGTGTCTTCATCCTTAAAATACATGTCATCTGATTCCTGTGAGTTCCTCCCCATGCCTCTCTAGTGTCTTCATCCTTAAAATACATGTCATCTGATTCCTGTGAGTTCCTCCCCATGCCTCTCTAGTGTCTTCATCCTTAAAATACATGTCATCTGATTCCTGTGAGTTCCTCCCCATGCCTCTCTAGTGTCTTCATCCTTAAAATACATGTCATCTGATTCCTGTGAGTTCCTCCCCATGCCTCTCTAGTGTCTTCATCCTTAAAATACATGTCATCTGATTCCTGTGAGTTCCTCCCCATGCCTCTCTAGTGTCTTCATCCTTAAAATACATGTCATCTGATTCCTGTGAGTTCCTCCCCATGCCTCTCTAGTGTCTTCATCCTTAAAATACATGTCATCTGATTCCTGTGAGTTCCTCCCCATGCCTCTCTAGTGTCTTCATCCTTAAAATACATGTCATCTGATTCCTGTGAGTTCCTCCCCATGCCTCTCTAGTGTCTTCATCCTTAAAATACATGTCATCTGATTCCTGTGAGTTCCTCCCCATGCCTCTCTAGTGTCTTCATCCTTAAAATACATGTCATCTGATTCCTGTGAGTTCCTCCCCATGCCTCTCTAGTGTCTTCATCCTTAAAATACATGTCATCTGATTCCTGTGAGTTCCTCCCCATGCCTCTCTAGTGTCTTCATCCTTAAAATACATGTCATCTGATTCCTGTGAGTTCCTCCCCATGCCTCTCTAGTGTCTTCATCCTTAAAATACATGTCATCTGATTCCTGTGAGTTCCTCCCCATGCCTCTCTAGTGTCTTCATCCTTAAAATACATGTCATCTGATTCCTGTGAGTTCCTCCCCATGCCTCTCTAGTGTCTTCATCCTTAAAATACATGTCATCTGATTCCTGTGAGTTCCTCCCCATGCCTCTCTAGTGTCTTCATCCTTAAAATACATGTCATCTGATTCCTGTGAGTTCCTCCCCATGCCTCTCTAGTGTCTTCATCCTTAAAATACATGTCATCTGATTCAATTATTCAGATTGAAATATAATTGTATTAATATAATCAGATTAAACTATTCTGATTCATTATTCCAAAACTATGATTCTCTCTGTCTCTCTGTCTCTGTGTGTGTGTGTGTCTCTCTGTGTGTGTGTCTCTCTGTGTGTGTGTCTCTCTGTGTGTGTCTTTCTCTCTGTGTCTCTCTCTGTGTGTGTCTCTCTCTGTGTGTGTCTCTCGCTCTCTGTGTCTCTCGCTCTCTGTGTCTCTCGCTCTCTGTGTCTCTCGCTCTCGCTCTCTGTGTCTCTCGCTCTCGCTCTCTGTGTCTCTCGCGCTCTCTCTCTCTGTCTCGCTCTCTCTCTGTGTCTCTCTCTCTCTGTGTCTCTCTCTGTGTCTCTCTCTCTCTCTCTCTCTCTCTCTGTGTCTCGCTCTCTCTCTGTGTCTCGCTCTCTCTCTGTGTCTCTCTCTCTCTCTGTGTGTCTCTCTCTCTCTGTGTCTCTCTCTCTCTCTGTGTCTCTCTCTCTGTGGGTTTCTCTCTCTCTGTGTGTGTCTCTCTCTCTCGGTGTGTGTGTGTGTGTCTCTCTCTCTCTGTCAGTCGTGGTGATCCAGAACAGTGAGTTGATGTGTGGTACCATGGATAAGGGCACGTTGGGCTCTGGCTCCAAGAAGAACATATTCTACATCCTGCTGAGAGACTGGGGGCAGCTGGAGGCAGCCAACGCCATGTCTCGTCTGGCCCGCATCGCCCCTACATACCTCTGTACGTTCACCGCCGCCATGTTCTCTTCTGTCAATACTTCAACGATGCTACACTGAACTGCAGTTTACTGATGCTGTACTGTGATCTAATGTAATGGTAATATAGTGTAGGTTTACATCCATTTATGCTAATGCTATATAATGGTAATATACTGTAGGTTTACATTCATTTATGATAATGCTTTGAACATGCTGTACTGTGATCTAATGCTATATAATGGTAATATAGTGTAGGTTTACATCCATTTATGATAATGCTTTGAACATGCTGTACTGTGAGCTAATGCTATATAATGGTAATATAGTGTAGGTTTACATCCATTTATGATAATGCTTTGAACATGCTGTACTGTGTTCTAATGCTATATAATGGTAATATAGTGTAGGTTTAGTTCCACCTATGATAATGCTTTGAACATGCTGTACTGTGTTCTAATGCTATATAATGGTAATATAGTGTAGGTTTAGTTCCACCTATGATAATGCTTTGAACATGCTGTACTGTGAGCTAATGCTATATAATGGTAATATACTGTAGGTTTAGTTCCACCTATGATAATGCTTTGAGCATGCTGTACTGTGATCTAATGCTATATAATGGTAATATACTGTAGGTTTAGTTCCACCTATGATAATGCTTTGAACATGCTGTACTGTCATCTAATGCTATATAATGGTAATATAATGTAGGTTTACATCCATTTATGATAATGCTTTGAACACGCTGTACTGTCATCTAATGCTATATAATGGTAATATAGTGTAGGTTTAGTTCCACCTATGATAATGCTTTGAACATGCTGTACTGTGTTCTAATGCTATATAATGGTAATATAGTGTAGGTTTACATCCATTTATGATAATGCTTTGAACATGCTGTACTGTGAACTAATGCTATATAATGGTAATATAGTGTAGGTTTACATCCATTTATGATAATGCTTTGAACATGCTGTACTGTGAGCTAATGCTATATAATGGTAATATAGTGTAGGTTTACATCCATTTATGATAATGCTTTGAACACGCTGTACTGTCATCTAATGCTATATAATGGTAATATAGTGTAGGTTTACATCCATTTATGATAATGCTTTGAACATGCTGTACTGTGAGCTAATGCTATATAATGGTAATATAGTGTAGGTTTACATCCATTTATGATAATGCTTTGAACACGCTGTACTGTCATCTAATGCTATGTAATGGTAATATACTGTAGGTTTAGTTCCACCTATGATAATGCTTTGAACATGCTGTACTGTCATCTAATGGTAATATAGTGTAGGTTTACATCCATTTACGATAATGCTTTGAACATGCTCAATACTAAACGCGTTCTCATACTTTACAAAGCTCGTTTTAGTTTTCCCGTTGTCCAGCATTTGGCTCCAGTGTGCCCTACTGAACATGACCGTTATAAACCCTTTGCAGCCAACCGGGGTTTCTCCATCGGTATTGGTGACGTGACCCCAGGCCAGGGTCTGCTGAAGGCCAAGCAGGACCTGCTGGATGGAGGCTATGCCAAGTGTGACGAGTACATCGAGGCCCTGAAGACGGGCAAACTGCAGCAACAGCCAGGCTGCACGGCAGAGGAGACGCTGGAGGTATATCACAGATATATCCCAGACTAGATGACTCTTAGCTCAGCCCCCCTTAAACGAGCTGATATGCTGAGGAGACGCTGGAGGTATATCACAGATATATCACAGACTAGATGACTCTTAGCTCAGCCCCCCTTAAACGAGCTGATATGCTGAGGAGACGCTGGAGGTATATCACAGATATATCCCAGACTAGATGACTCTTAGCTCAGCCCCCCTTAAACGAGCTGATATGCTGAGGAGACGCTGGAGGTATATCACAGATATATCCCAGACTACATGACTCTTAGCTCAGTCCCCCTTAAACGAGCTGATATTTCTGCTATCCCCAAATCAACCCCCCCCCCTTAAACTAGCTGATATTTCTCGTATCCCCAAATCAAACCACCCCCCCCCCTTAAACTAGCTCAAAATAAGCCCCAAATCAAACAAACAGCCACCATGAGCTTTGTTTATTGTCTGTCTGATGTCTGGTGCTCCTTCTAGACCAGCTACTGTATCTATTGTCTGGCGCTCCTTCTAGACCAGCAACTGTATCTATTGTCTGGTGCTCCTTCTAAACCAGCAACTGTATCTATTGTCTGGTGCTCCTTCTAAACCAGCAACTGTATCTATTGTCTGGTGCTCCTTCTAAACCAGCAACTGTATCTATTGTCTGGCGCTCCTTCTAAACCAGCAACTGTATCTATTGTCTGGTGCTCCTTCTAGACCAGCTACTGCATCTATTGTCTGGCTGATGTCTGGCGCTCCTTCTAGACCAGCTACTGTATCTATTGTCTGGTGCTCCTTCTAGACCAGCTACTGCATCTATTGTCTGGCGCTCCTTCTAAACCAGCTACTGTATCTATTGTCTGGTGCTCCTTCTAAACCAGCTACTGTATCTATTGTCTGGTGCTCCTTCTAGACCAGCTACTGCATCTATTGTCTGGCTGATGTCTGGCGCTCCTTCTAGACCAGCTACTGTATCTATTGTCTGGTGCTCCTTCTAAACCAGCTACTGTATCTATTGTCTGGTGCTCCTTCTAGACCAGCTACTGTATCTATTGTCTGGCGCTCCTTCTAGACCAGCTACTGTATCTATTGTCTGGTGCTCCTTCTCCACCAGCTACTGTATCTATTGTCTGGCGCTCCTTCTCCACCAGCTACTGTATCTGATGTCTGGTGCTCCTTCTCCACCAGCTACTGTATCTATTGTCTGGTGCTCCTTCTCCACCAGCTACTGTATCTGATGTCTGGCGCTCCTTCTAGACCAGCTACTGTATCTATTGTCTGGTGCTCATTCTCCACCAGCTACTGTATCTATTGTCTGGCGCTCCTTCTCCACCAGCTACTGTATCTGATGTCTGTTGCTCCTTCTCCACCAGCTACTGTATCTATTGTCTGTTGCTCCTTCTCCACCAGCTACTGTATCTATTGTCTGGTGCTCCTTCTAGACCAGCTACTGTATCTGATGTCTGGCTCTCCTTCTAGACCAGCTACTGTATCTGATGTCTGGTGCTCCTTCTGGACCAGCTACTTTAGTCTGGTGGCCTTTTGAAACCAGGTAGATCATCATCTCTGCTTCAGACTGATGTGAGGAGGAGAGATAGCGCTTTCTTTTTAATGGTGGGTCTATTTTGGAGGTTTTTCTATTATCTGTGGTTTAGAGTGATAACGATGTGTCTCTCAACAGGCCCTCATCCTGAAGGAGCTGTCTGTTATCAGAGACCATGCCGGCAGCGCCTGCCTCAGAGAACTGGACAAAACCAACAGTCCTCTGATTATGGCTCTGTGTGGCTCCAAAGGTAGGTCAACTAACCAGCCGCGGAGGTTAAATTCTGCCTTTACCATACACACACTGTCACACACACACATACACTAATCACATGTCAGGAGCTCTGCCTGTACCCACTTCTAATGATAAGGACTAAGTGGTTCTTATTCACTTCAACTAAGACTTCCTGATTCTCTCTGATTTTATTGGCCATTAGAGCGTTGTTGTCATGGGAACAGCTAGGCTACACGTTTGTTTTATGGATTATTTGGGGTAGTACTGACCTGTAGCTGACCTGTATGCTAATATAGCCATTTATATTAGCCTTATTTAATTTTTTCCCTGCTTTAGGCTCTTTAATTATCTGTTTATGGTAGGATTTACAGTATAGTTTATTGTCCAGCACTAAAAAATATGCTCAATGGAGATTCTCCACAGATTTCAAAAGCTTAGTCTGTGTCCAGGAAACCAGCCCATGGGTTTAAGGCTGGGGTCGGCGACAGGCGGGCTGGTTTAAAAAACCGGCCTGCGACTTTTTTTGTTGTAAAAATGACTGTAAAATCACCCGGATTTTCAGCTAAAAAAATGAGTTTAATTCAGGAAATCTTTTCCCAAGTATTCCAACGAATAAAGAAAAAAGAGACGTGATCTTGTCCCGATGTCATCAAGGTATGACGTTGTTTTGGGTTTTAGTTGTCAATTTGCAGAGTTCAAAATTATTATAGTTCTGGTCAGGTCCTCCTGACCATTCACTCTGACAAAAATCAGTTCCCCGGGGCTGAATCTAGTCTCCCTACCCCTGGTTTAAGGTAAACAAGTTAGTGTAATGGTAAATGCCCTTAAATCCTTTCCCCATCATGTCTCTTCTCCCTGCTGTAGAGTCTCATCAACATCTCTCCATCATTATGTCTCTTCTCCCTGCTGTAGACTCAGCAACATCTCTCCATGTCTCTTCTCCCTGCTGTAGACTCATCAACATCTCTCCATCATGTCTCTTCTCCCTGCTGTAGACTCATCAACATCTCTCCATCATCATGTCTCTTCTCCCTGCTGTAGACTCTCATCAACATCTCTCCATCATCATGTCTCTTCTCCCTGCTGTAGACTCTCATCAACATCTCTCCGTCATCATGTCTCTTCTCCCTGCTGTAGACTCTCATCAACATCTCTCCGTCATCATGTCTCTTCTCCCTGCTGTAGACTCTCATCAACATCTCTCCGTCATCATGTCTCTTCTCCCTGCTGTAGACTCTCATCAACATCTCTCCATCATCATGCCTCTTCTCCCTGCTGTAGACTCTCATCAACATCTCTCCATTATGTCTTTTCCCCCTGCTACATTTCTCATGTATTCATTGATTATTGGCAGTAGCTGTATATGGTCCAACTCAATGGTGTTGTGGTTAGTGTGTGACTCGATGGTGTTGTGGTTAGTGTGTGACTCGATGGTGTTGTGGTTAGAGTGTGTGACTCGATGGTGTTGTGGTAGACTAGTGTCCTGTCCAGGGGTTGTCCTGAGGTGAGACTAGTGTCCTGTCCAGGGGGTGTACTGAGGGGATAGACTAGTGTCCTGTCCAGGGGGTGTCCTGAGGTGATAGACTAGTGTCCTGTCCAGGGGGTGTACTGAGGTGATAGACTAGTGTCCTGTCCAGGGGGTGGACTGAGGTGATAGACTAGTGTCCTGTCCAGGGGGTGTCCTGAGGAGATAGACTAGTGTCCTGTCCAGGGGGTGTACTGAGGTGATAGACTAGTGTCCTGTCCAGGGGGTGTCCTGAGGTGATAGACTAGTGTCCTGTCCAGGGGGTGTACTGAGGTGATAGACTAGTGTCCTGTCCAGGGGGTGTCCTGAGGAGATAGACTAGTGTCCTGTCCAGGGGGTGTCCTGAGGAGATAGACTAGTGTCCTGTCCAGGGGGTGTCCTGAGGAGATAGACTAGTGTCCTGTCCAGGGGGTGTCCTGAGGTGATAGACTAGTGTCCTGTCCAGGGGGTGTCCTGAGGAGATAGACTAGTGTCCTGTCCAGGGGGTGTCCTGAGGGGATAGACTAGTGTCCTGTCCAGGGGGTGTCCTGAGGTGATAGACTAGTGTCCTGTCCAGGGGGTGTCCTGAGGAGACACGAGATTCTTCTCCTATGAGCCGTTCTGGCTGCCTACTTTTCCCTGAATATGGTAGAATGCTTAGGATTTGTTTGTTGTTTGAGGTGATGATTCAGTAACGCTAATGGTCTTATTTCTTCCTCCCTTTCATTTTCCCTTCCATAGGATCCTTCATCAACATCTCCCAGATGATCGCCTGCGTGGGCCAGCAGGCTATAAGCGGCTCTCGAGTGCCCGACGGCTTTGAGAACCGCTCGCTGCCACACTTTGAGAAGCACTCTAAAGTAAGAACCTCCTCAAGGCCGTTTATTAAACCCGCTGAAATCACCATTATGACTGTCTGGAGTCTCGAAGGCTTCATTCATTCATTCATTCATAACATGAAGAGATTAGGCTGGGCTATCGCCCAAATGACAGCCTATTTCATAGTGCACTCCTTTTGACCAGGCGACTGATAGGGTTCTGGTCAAAAGGAGTGCATTGTAGGAAATAGGGGGACATTTGGGACACAACTGAGGAACTGAAGCCACTCCTGGAGGACAATGGAAGTAGATACAATTACACATGCAGCCATTTAACATGATTTTTACTGAGTTACAGTTCATATAAGGAGATCAGTCAATGTAAATAAATTCATTAGGCCCCTAATCTATGGATCTAATCTATGGATCTAATCTATGAATCTAATCTATGGATCTAATCTATGGGTTTAATCTATGGGTTTAATCTATGGGTTTAATCTATGGATTTAATCTATGGGTCTAATCTATGGATCTAATCTATGGATCTAATCTATGGATCTCACATGACTGTAAATACCGACTGCATTAACATCTGCTAACCATGTGTATGTTACAAATAAGATTTGATTTGATTTGCATCTGTTGGCCACAGATACCTTTAAATAAAAGTAGGGGTGTGGATCAGAAAACCAGTCAGTATTTGGTGTGACCACCATTTGCCTCATGCAGCGTGACACATCTCTTTCACATAGAGTTGATCAGGCTGTTGATTTGTGGCCTGTGGAATGTTGCTCCACTCCACTTCAATGGCTGTGCAAAGTTGCTGGATATTGGCTGGAACTGTCGATCCAGAGCATCCCAAACATGCTCAATGGTTGACATGTCTGTTGAGTATGCAGGCCATTGAAGAACTAGGACATTTTCAGCTTCCCGGGAATAGTTTACAGATCGTTGCGTCATGTGGCTCTGCATTATCATGCTGAAACATGAGGTGAATGGTGGTAGATGAATGGCACGACAATGGACCTCCAGGATCTCGTCACGTTATCTCTGTGCATTCAAATTGCCATCGGTAAAAATCAATTTGCATAACCCCATCGCCACCATGGGGCACTCTGTTCACAACATTGACATCAGCAAACCGCTCGTCCTCACAACGCGGTACACGCTGTCTGCCATCTGCCCAGGACAATTGAATTAATCCGCGACGAGCACACTTCTCCAGCCTGCCAGTGGCCGCCGATGTGAGCATTTGCCCACTGAAGTCGATTTATGGTGCCGAACAGCAGTCAGGTCAAGACCCTGGTGAGGAAGACGAGCACGTAGATGAGATGGTTTCTGACAGTTTGCGCAGACATTTTTTCAGTTGTTCAAACCCACAGTTTCATCAGCTGTCTAGGTGGCTGGTCTCCGACGATCCCGTAGATGACGAAACCAGGTGTGGAGATCCTCGGCTGGCGTGGTTACAGTTAAGCCGGTTAGAAGTACTGCCAAATTCTCTAAAACGATGTTGGAGGCGGCTTAAGGTAGAGAAATTAGCATTTATATTCTCTGGCAACAGCTCTGGTGGACATTGCTGCAGTCAGCATTAGGGTTTAATGGCAGGCACCCCGTTACCAAGATTTACTGGAATTTACCTCCCAAAACATCTACATTTTTTGGGGGGAGGAATAAATAACTGCGGAAAAAATGGTAAATTATAACTTATTTAAACGAACAGCATGAAATGGAACTGCTTAATAATATGCCATGTCTACATCTGGCTTCTCTACGGCCTCCGATGAGGAATCAGGGGGGGGACAGGCGGCCCGTCTCGGGGGGGCAGGCGGCCCATCTCAGTGTGGGGACAGGCGGCCCATCTCAGTGTGGGGGGGGGGGACAGACGGGGGGGGCAGGGGGGACAGGCGGCCCATCTCAGTGTGGGGACAGGTGGCCCATCTCAGGGTGGGGGGGGGGACAGGTGGCCCATCTCAGGGGGGGACAGACGGCCCGTCTCAAGGGGGGGGGGAGACAGACGGCCCGTCTCGAGGGGGGGGGGAGACAGACGGCCTAAATCAGTTTTAAAGCATACCTATCACAGGCATATTGTTGCTATGAACCAGTGGAGCCCTGTCTCAGTCTCTCTCCATCATCTCCATTCAAATTGCATCCAACATAGATAATCCTGTTCTAGATTGATATATATATATATAGCCCCATTTTATAGATGTCTGAGCCCACCTCTTTCAGGTAATAAATTCAATGCAGTTATTAGCCTTTTATATTTAATGGGTTATATATGATAAGCTTCTAGCTGACAGCCTCTGTCTCTTGCGCAATATGCAGGCACCTGTCGGCCGCTGGTTTCTCCTTAAAAAACACTCCTGACTTCTAGGACTTCCATGCAGGCAAAGCTAGGCTAGAATAGCTTGCTATTTTAGCGTTTCTATTTTAGCATTTCTATTTGCTGAATGTTAAATACAGCAGCCAATAGAACTGATGGGTAGTTTGAAAGAAGAGTGAATGTGCATTGGGTGGTAGACTATAGCAGTTATTAATTCAGACCCATAACCATTCAGATGGTGGTAGACTATAGCAGTTATTAATTCAGACCCATAACCATTCAGACCCATAACCATTCAGATGGTGGTAGGCTATAGCAGTTATTAATTCAGACCCATAACCATTCAGATGGTGGTAGACAATAACTGTTATTAATTCAGACCCATAACCATTCAGATGGTGGTAGACTATAACAGTTATTAATTCAGACCCATAACCATTCAGATGGTGGTAGACTATAGCAGTTATTAATTCAGACCCATAGCCATTCAGATGGTGGTAGACTATAGCAGTTATTAATACAGACCCATAACCATTCAGATGGTGGTAGACTATAGCAGTTATTAATACAGACACATAACCATTCAGATGGTGGTAGACTATAGCAGTTATTAATACAGACCCATAACCATTCAGATGGGGGTAGACTATAGCAGTTATTAATTCAGACCCATAACCATTCAGATGGTGGGAGACTGTAGCAGTTATTAATACAGACCCATAACCATTCAGATGGTGGTAGACTATAGCAGTTATTAATTCAGACCCATAACCATTCAGATGGTGGTAGGCTAGAGCAGTTATTAATTCAGACCCATAACCATTCAGATGGTGGTAGGCTAGAGCAGTTATTAATTCAGACCCATAACCATTCAGATGGTGGTAGGCTAGAGCAGTTATTAATTCAGACCCATAACCATTCAGATGGTGGTAGGCTAGAGCAGTTATTAATTCAGACCCATAACCATTCAGATGGTGGTAGACTATAGCAGTTATTAATACAGACCCATAACCATTCAGATGGTGGTAGACTATAGCAGTTATTAATACAGACCCATAACCATTCAGATGGTGGTAGACTATAGCAGTTATTAATTCAGACCCATAACCATTCAGATGGTGGTAGACTATAGCAGTTATTAATTCAGACCCATAACCATTCAGACCCATAACCATTCAGATGGTGGTAGACTATAGCAGTTATTAATTCAGACCCATAACCATTCAGATGGTGGTAGACTATAGCAGTTATTAATTCTGACCCATAACCATTCAGATGGTGGTTGACTATAGCAGTTATTAATTCAGACCCATAACCATTCAGATGGTGGTAGACACTAGCAGTTATTAATTCAGACCCATAACCATTCAGATGGTGGTAGGCTAGAGCAGTTATTAATTCAGACCCATAACTACGTGAAGAGAAGTGACAGCCATCTAATTCTAGTCCTATATTCAAGGATGGCGTTAGAATGATGCCGATAAGGAAACGTAAATGCTGTATTTCCTTTTATTTGACTGTTTAACGCGAGGAAGAATTGAAGCAGCACTCGAGGGAACGAGGTGGTAGACTAATAACAATGGGAAATATTATGAAAGGTATATATGTGTCAGTCTACTAATTATACAAATAGGCCCTATTATATTTCAAAATATATTTTTACTTTTAACTTTATAGTCTGCATGTGCAGCACCAGAATGACATGTTCTCTCCTTGCTTTGTCATGGTTTGAACAATGTACATGGCAGGGTAGCCTAGTGGTTAGAGTGTTGGACTAGTAACCGGAAGGTTGCAAGTTCAAACCCCCGAGCTGACAAGGTACAAATCTGTCGTTCTGCCCCTGAACAGGCAGTTAACCCACTGTTCCCAGGCTGTCTTAACTGACTTGCCTGATTAAATAAAGGTAAAATTTAAAAAATACAGTAGGCTACATTAATACCGTTCACACTCAAAAAGATTAGCCTACAGGGAAGCTGGTTTCATCTATTTACCCAAGAGATCATAGAGCTAGCTATATCAACGGGCTTTTGGTTTTCTGTCGATGCCTAATGTGCAGTAGCTTTTATCATATACAGTTCAATCAGAAAGTATTCAGACCCCTTGACTTTTAGTCAAGTTAGTCTTATTAGTCTTATTTAGTCTAAGTTAGTCTTATTAGTCTTATTTAGTCTAAGTTAGTCTTATTCTAAAAATTAATGAAATTATTTTTTGCCCCTCATCAATCTACACACAATACCCCATAATGACAAAGCGGAAACAAGTTTTTGCAAATAAACAGAAATACCTTATTCACGTAAGTATTCAGACCCTTTGCTATGAGACTCTAAATTGAGCTCAGGTGCATCCTGTTTCCATTGATCATCCTTGAGATGTTTCTACAACTTCATTGGATTCAATCTGTGGTAAATTCAACTGATTGGACATGATTTGGAAAGGTAAACACCTGTCTATATAAGGTCCCACAGTTGACAGTGCACGTCAGAGCAAAAACCAAGTCATGGGGTCGAAGGAATTGTGCGTAGAGCTCCGAGACAGGATTGTGTCGAGGCACAGATTTGGGGAAAGGTACCAAAATGTGTCGGCAGCATTGAAGGTCCCCAAGAACACAGTGGCCACCATCATTCTTAAATGGAAGAAGTTTGGAACCACCAAGACTCTTCCTGGAGCTGGCCGCCTGGCCAAACTGAGCAATCAGGGGAGAAGGGCCATGGTCAGGGAAGTGACCAAGAACCCGATGGTTACTCTGACAAAGCTCCAGAGTTCCCCTGTGGAGATGGAACCTTCCAGAAGGACAACCATCTCTGCAGCACTCCACCAATCAGGCCTTTATGGTAGAGTGGCCAGACAGAAGCCACTCCTCAGTAAAAAGCACATGACAGCCCGTTTGAAGTTTGCCAAAAGGCACCTAAAGGACTCTGACCATGCGAAATAAGATTCTCTGACCTGATGAAACCAAGATTGAAATTTTTTTTTTTTGCCTGAATGCCAAGCTTCACATCTGGAGGAAACCTGTCAGTATCCCTACGGTGAAGCATGGTGGTGGCAGCATCGTGCTGTGGGGATATTATTCAACGGCAGGGGCTGGGAGACTAGTTGGGATGCGGCGGATTGAGACACACACAGCCTGATGCAAAAAACAATCTCTAGGTTCAACAGATGGATTGCGATGGGGATTTATGTCAATTAGATTTTCTCGAACCGGCAGAAATTGTAGGCCAAGAGTTGAAAAACGTTCATACGTTCATAGATGTTTCTCTTTCCGAGCAGTAAACAACATCTCCAGCTGGCTCAGTCAGAGCCCTGTTTTCATTTGTTTGCTCTGACAGGGGATGAATCCCAAAATGGCAACCCTTTTCCCTACTTAGTGCACTACTGTTGACCAAGGCTCTGTAGGGCCCTGGTCAGAAGTAGTGCACGCTACAGTAATAGTGAATAGGGTGCCATTTTGGGACTCGTCCAGGGCCTTTTATAATGATGTAACACCTCTCTCTCTCTCTCTCTCTCTGTGTGTTGTGTCACAGCTTCCTGTGGCTAAAGGCTCTGTAGGGCCCTGGTCAGAAGTAGTGCACTCTACAGTAATAGTGAATTGGGTGTTGGGGCCTTTTATAATGATGTAACACCTCTCTCTCTCTCTCTCTGTGTGTCGTCTCACAGCTCCCTGCGGCTAAAGGGTTTGTAGCTGACAGCTTTTATTCAGGCCTGACGCCGACAGAGTTCTTTTTCCACACTATGGCTGGTCGAGAGGGCTTGGTGGACACCGCCGTTAAAACAGCTGAGACCGGATACATGCAGGTAACACACACACACACCGCTGGGCTGCTGCCTGCTGCACCGTACCCAACACCCTCTGCTCTCTGCTTGTATTAAAGAAAAGAGGGAACAACGTGTGCTCCCGACAAATCTAAATCTTATCAGGCTCCCTCTTGAGTAGTTATCTCCTAGGGCAGGACTATTCAACTCTGACCCTATGAGGTCCGGAACCTGCTGGCTTTCTGTTCTACCTGGTCATTAATATAACCCCACCTGGTGTCCCAGGTCTAAATCAGGCCCTGATCATTAATATCACCCCGCCTGGTGTCCCAGGTCTAAATCAGGCCCTGATCATTAATATCACCCCACCTGGTGTCCCAGGTCTAAATCAGGCCCTGATCATTAATATCACCCCGCCTGGTGTCCCAGGTCTAAATCAGGCCCTGATCATTAATATCACCCCCAGCCTGGTGTCCCAGGTCTAAATCAGGCCCTGATCATTAATATCACCCCACCTGGTGTCCCAGGTCTAAATCAGGCCCTGATCATTAATATCACCCCACCTGGTGTCCCAGGTCTAAATCAGGCCCTGATCATTAATATCACCCCACCTGGTGTCCCAGGTCTAAATCAGGCCCTGATCATTAATATCACCCCACCTGGTGTCCCAGGTCTAAATCAGGCCCTGATCATTACAGTGAAAACAACATGCAGTGGAACTGGCTTGGTGGTCCAGAGTTGAGGATCCTTAGGGGTGTGTTGTTGATGTGTTCAGATCAGAACAGCTCACCATCTGACTAATGACACAAAGCAGAGGAAGGGTGTTGAGTGGTCACACACACACACACACACACACACACACACACACGGTGACACAACAAGCAGGATTAACGAGGCATATCTGTTGTTGGAGTCGTCCTCTGATCTGATTCTTCTGTGGTGGATGTGTTGTGTGTCAACAGAGGCGTCTGGTGAAGTCGCTGGAGGACCTGTGTTCCCAGTATGATCTGACGGTACGGAGCTCCACTGGGGACATCATCCAGTTTGTCTACGGGGGGGACGGCCTGGACCCGGCCGCCATGGAGGGGAAAGATGAACCGTTGGAGTTCAACAGAGTCCTGGACAACATCCGGGTGAGTCACACACACGTTGCGGCACTACTTCATCTCACACACAGAGACACACACACACACAGAGACACACACACACAGAGACACACACACACACAGAGACACACACACACACAGAGACACACACACACACAGAGACACACACACACACAGAGAGAGACACACACAGACAGAGACACACACACACAGAGACACACACACACACAGAGACACACACACAGAGAGAGACACACACACAGAGAGAGACACACACACAGAGAGAGACACACACACAGAGAGAGACACACACACAGAGAGAGACACACACACAGAGAGAGACACACACACAGAGAGACACACACACAGAGAGACACACACACAGAGAGACACACACAGAGAGAGACACACACACAGAGAGACACACACACAGAGAGACACACACAGAGAGACACACACAGAGAGACACACAGAGAGAGAGACACACACAGAGAGAGACACACACAGAGAGAGACACACACAGAGAGAGACACACAGAGAGAGACGCGCACAGAGAGACGCGCACAGAGAGACGCGCACAGAGAGACGCGCACAGAGAGACGCACACAGAGACAGACGCACACAGAGACAGACGCACACAGAGACAGACGCACACAGAGACAGACGCACACAGAGACAGACGCACACAGAGACAGACGCACACAGAGACAGACGCACACAGAGACAGACGCACACAGAGACAGACGCACACAGAGACAGACGCACACAGAGACAGACGCACACAGAGACAGACGCACACAGAGACAGACGCACACAGAGACAGACGCACACACAGAGACACACACACACACACAGAGAGAGACACACACACACACACACAGAGACACATGCAAGCGCGCACACACACACACACAGAGACACACGCAAGCGCGCACACACACACAGAGACACACACACACAGAGACACACACACAGAGACACACACACACAGAGACACACACACACAGAGACACACACACACAGAGACACACACACACAGAGACACACACACACAGAGACACACACACAGAGACACACACACACAGAGACACACACACAGAGACACACACACAGAGACACACACACAGAGACACACACACAGAGACACACACACAGAGACACACAAACAGAGACACACAAACAGAGACACAGAGACACACACACGCACACAGAGACACACACCCATTATTCTCTTAGACCTCACCTGTCGTCAGTATGGCAACAATAACAATAACAAGCCTACATTTCAAAGTGCCAGGCTTCAGAATGTGCAGACGGTGAAATGAGGATTTACCCAGCATGCATGTTGTCATCTCTATGTCTGTGTTGGTGATGCAGGTCAGCTGTTTGTTCACCCGTTCAGTTACTAATAACACATCTGCACTCCTCCCTCCATACCTCTATCCCTCCTCCCTCTATCCCTCCATACCTCTATCCCTCCTCCATCTATCCCTCCATCACTCCTCTTCCCTCCATACCTCCTCCCTCTATCCCTCCATACCTCTATCCCTCCTCCCTCTATCCCTCCATACCTCTATCCCTCCTCCCTCTATCCCTCCATCACTCCTCCTCTCTCTATCCCTCCATACCTCTATCCCTCCTCCCTCTATCCCTCCATCACTCCTTCCCTCCATCACTCCTCTTCCCTCCATACCTCTATCCCTCCTCCCTCTATCCCTCCATCACTCCTCTTCCCTCCATCCCTCTATCCCTCCATCACTCCTCTTCCCTCCATCCCTCTATCCCTCCATCACTCCTCTTCCCTCCATACCTCCTTCCTCTATCCCTCCATCACTCCTCTTCCCTCCATCACTCCTCCCTTCATCCCTCTATCCATCCTCCCTCCCTCCTCTCTCCATCCCTTCTCTCTCCATCCCTATATCCCTCCTCCCTCTATCCCTCCTCTCTCCATCCCTCTATACCTCTATCCCTCCTCTCCATCCCTCCATCCCTCTATCCCTCATCCCTCCATCCCTCTCTCCCTCCTCCATCCCTCCATCCCCCAGTCTGTCCATACGTGTTCAGAGCAGCCAGCCCTTAGTAAGAACGAGTTGGTCCTGACAGCAGAGTCCATCATGATGAGGAGTGACTTCAAGTGCTGCCGAGACAGTTTCCTCGAGGTAAATAACTATCACTTATCCACTTGACTGCTTCTATGTCTTGCATTCAAAATGGCACCCTATTCCCTACATAGTGCACTTTAACCAGAGCCCTGGTCTGAAGTAGTGCACTGCATACCGTATGGAATAGGGTGCCATTTGAGACCAGACTATATTATTGATTTTCGATCTATTATCAAGAGTAATGTTACAGCTTATAGACCTATATCAGTCATCAACAGTAATGCTATAGCCTTTAGACCTATATCAGTCATCAACAGTAATGCTATAGCCTTTAGACCTATATCAGTCATCAACAGTAATGTCCCAGCCTATAGACCTATATCAGTCATCAACAGTAATGCTATAGCCTTTAGACCTGTATCAGTCATCAACAGTAATGCTATAGCCTTTAGACCTGTATCAGTCATCAACAGTAATGCTATAGCCTTTAGACCTATATCAATCATCAACAGTAATGCTATAGCCTTTAGACCTATATCAATCATCAACAGTAATGCTATAGCCTTTAGACCTTTATCAGTCATCAACAGTAATATCCCAGCCTATAGACCTGTATCAGTCATCAACAGTAATGTCCCAGCCTTTAGACCTATATCAGTCATCAACAGTAATGCTATAGCCTATAGACCTGTATCAATCATCAACAGTAATGTCCCAGCCTATAGACCTATATCAGTCATCAACAGTAATGCTATAGCCTTTAGACCTATATCAGGCATCAACAGTAATGTCCCAGCCTTTAGACCTATATCAGTCATCAACAGTAATATCCCAGCCTATAGACCTATATCAGTCATCAACAGTAATGTCCCAGCCTATAGACCTATATCAGTCATCAACAGTAATGTCCCAGCCTATAGACCTATATCAGTCATCAACAGTAATGTCCCAGCCTATAGACCTATATCAGTCATCAACAGTAATGTCCCAGCCTATAGACCTATATCAGTCATCAACAGTAATGTCCCAGCCTATAGACCTATATCAGTCATCAACAGTAATGTCCCAGCCTTTAGACCTGTATCAGTCATCAACAGTAATGCTATAGCCTTTAGACCTATATCAGTCATCAACAGTAATGCTATAGCCTTTAGACCTATATCAGTCATCAACAGTAATGCTATAGCCTTTAGACCTGTATCAGTCATCAACAGTAATGTCCCAGTCTATAGACCTGTATCAGTCATCAACAGTCAATTAAAATGTCAAGTTTGACAGATTTCTTCATTCAAACCAATGTTACCAGCAGTTACACCCCGGCGTAGAGACCGAGACTTAGACCTGGGTAGCATCCTCAAATGGCACCCTATTCCCTATGGGCTGCACTACTGTTGACCTGGGCCCATTGGGCTCTATATAGGGACTAGTGTTATCCTGGGCCCATTGGGCTCTATATAGGGACTAGTGTTAACCTGGGCCCATTGGGCTCTATATAGGGACTAGTGTTAACCTGGGCCCATTGGGCTCTATATAGGGACTAGTGGTAACCTGGGCCCATTGGGCTCTATATATGGACTAGTGGTAACCTGGGCCCATTGGGCTCTATATAGGGACTAGTGTTAACCTGGGCCCATTGGGCTCTATATAGGGACTAGTGTTAACCTGGGCCCATTGGGCTCTATATAGGGACTAGTGTTATCCTGGGCCCATTGGGCTCTATATATGGACTAGTGTTAACCTGGGCCCATTGGGCTCTATATAGGGACTAGTGTTAACCTGGGCCCATTGGGCTCTATATAGGGACTAGTGTTAACCTGGGCCCATTGGGCTCTATATAGGGACTGGGGTGACATTTAGGACACAGACCTATATTATGGTCTATCAACAGCCAACAGCAGATCTTCAACCACCGTTCAAATATCATAGATTTATCAGCTATAGATTTATCAAGTTATAGATTTCATCCTTCAGTCACATGTAGGTAAAACATGTTGATTTCCATATAGAATCTGAACGAGTGTATTCCGCCGTTTCCATGACGCTTAGAGAGTGGTAAGCTTGCCCCCCTCCCCCGGTGCAAAACAACAGACCAGCTGAGCTGTACTCCACATCAGTGATGGAGAGAGGTAAAGTGGTGTGTGGGTGTCAATAAAAGTGTGTCATCCTCAACACCATGCATCCCGCTGTTGCCGTCGGCAATGACCGCAAGAAGAAACCCGGGAGACGACGACAGACTACAATCACGCAAAGGTTATATATCTCTACCGTGTACAGACGGCCTTTCCATCTGCCGAACACGGTGTTCTACAATGTGCCCGACGTGGCTGCTGTTAACGCGTCCGTGTTGTACAAGCCAGTCAGCAGGAGAGGTTTCATCATGGATCTGGCATGTGAGCTACGGGAGAACCACATGAACGCCAAGAGAGAAGCTACCGGCTGCCAAGGAGGCACGTCCTGCTCTCTGTCTCTGTCTCTCTGTGTCTCTGTCTCTCTGTGTCTCTGTCTCTCTCTGTCTCTCTCTCTGTCTCTCTGTGTCTCTGTCTCTCTCTGTCTCTCTGTCTCTGTCTCTCTCTGTCTCTGTCTCTCTCTGTTTCTCTCTCTCTGTCTCTCTCTGTCTCTGTCGCTGTCTCTCTCTCTGTCGCTGTCTCTCTCTCTGTCTCGCTGTCTCTGTCTGTCTCTGTCTCTCTCTGTCTCTCTCTGTCTCTGTCTCTCTCTGTTTCTCTCTCTCTGTCTCTCTCTGTCTCTCTGTCGCTGTCTCTCTCTCTCTGTCGCTGTCTGTCTCTCTCTCTCTCTCTCTCTCTCTCTCTCTGTCTCTCTCTCTCTGTCTCTCTCTCTGTCTCTCTCTCTGTCTCTCTCTCTCTGTCTCTCGCTCTCTCTTGCTCTCGCTCTCTCGCTCTCAAAAGCACCACAGCTCCCACTGGGGAAAAACAAGACACAATGAGACCTCCGTGCTCTAGGATTCCTCCTTTAATGACCTGTACCATGAGACCTCCGTGCTCTACGATTCCTCCTTTCATGACGTGTACCATGAGACCTCCGTGCTCTACGATTCCTCCTAATAAAGACGTGTACCATGAGACCTCCGTGCTCTAGGATTCCTCCTTTAATGACGTGTACCATGAGACCTCCGTGCTCTAGGATTCCTCCTAATAAAGGAGTGTCCGATGAGACCTCCGTGCTCTAGGATTCCTCCTAATAAAGGAGTGTCCGATGAGACCTCCGTGCTCTAGGATGCCTCCTAATAAAGGCGTGTCCCATGAGTACTGTGACTAGAAATGTTCGCATGAAAAAAAAGCTTCTCTAAACATTAAAAGCTTCTTTAAACATGTATTACCATTTATAATGTATGTTGTTCTAACAGGGTTTGTGTATATTGTTACTGTTTCTTCATCAGTACATGCTCTGTAATCCAGGGGGGTTATTTAAAGGTATATTACGTATATTGGTGATTTAGTCTCCCGAGGCAGATGGGGTACGTCCCATTTTAACAACGTTCCGTCATACACACTCAGGGTCTGGAAGTTCTGCTACTGGTTGATGGGGACAGAAGCCTGAAGGATTGGCATCGTTATTGTTGGAACGTTCCCCTTTTTTTTTTTTTTGTATATATAAACTTTTAATTGGAATGTTGAAAGTCAGATCAGCACAGGGGTCAAGGACTCCTACGACAACTGCTGGTTTCAAATGAATAGGCCTCTCCGTTATCAGCTAATTAACTGATTTCAAGATAGCCGCATAATCACCTTTTGTTTTTGTTTCCCCCCCATTCGTTAGTTAATTTAATTTTAGTTTCTAGTCATTACCATATTTTAATGCTGAATAATGTGAGCGTCCGTGCGCGCACACAGAGTTGATTTAAGGAACGCGTGGTCAGGTTGCTCCAGTTTACTCTGCGGTTTCTGTCTTTGTCCCCCTCGTCAAGGCCTTGACAGACACGGGCTCAGAGAAGTATATGGAGGTATGGTGTCTAACGTGCATCGTGTCTGGGTAATGGTGTGAGACTAACCACGTGACAACAGCACCGCTTCAAACACTGCATTCAGTCACTTGGTCAATTCTAAAGTTTGGCTTTTTCAACGTGTGTACCCATGTTTGGATTACAGTACTAATCAGGCAAGTGTTGAATCGTAGTAAGGGTTTGATTTGATCAAATAAATGTAACCGTTGTACATAATTTTTAAATACATTTTATTGTGGAATGCATCCACGGTTGATTTGAATGTTGTTTTACTAGTCGTCTAAGAGTTGCATCGTTATGGGGTTTTAATCAACAGAATGTTTTTGGCAGGGTTGATTTAAATGGATTGTGGATGAAATGGAATGAGTGTTTCTTGTTCTGTGATGTTACTGTCTGTCCTGCACAGCCTGACCTAGTGCATAGTGCTGTGTTTGAAAGACCAGTTTTACACTGTGCAGCTCTGCTGGTGTGTTGTGTGGAAGCATGATCTCCTAACGGTTCTCTTGATTTACCAAGGTCTGTACACTACATTATGCACTAAGTGACCCAGCGGCAAAAGTGGTTGAAGAGTTATCACTTTACAACCATCACTTTAGAACCCCTTTACAACCATCACAACCATCACTTTAGAACCCCTTTAGAACCATCACTTTAGAACCCCTTTACAACCATCGCTTTAGTACCCCTTTACAACCATCACTTTAGAACCCCTTTAGAACCCCTTTACAACCATCACAACCATCACTTTAGAACCCCTTTACAACCATCACTTTAGAACCCCTTTACAACCATCGCTTTAGAACCCCTTTACAACCATCACAACCATCACTTTAGAACCCCTTTACAACCATCACAACCATCACTTTAGAACCCCTTTACAACCATCCCTTTAGAACCCCTTTACAACCATCACTTTAGAACCCCTTTACAACCATCACTTTAGAACCCCTTTACAACCATCACTTTAGAACCCCTTTAGAACCCCTTTACAACCATCACAACCATCACTTTAGAACCCCTTTACAACCATCGCTTTAGAACCCCTTTACAACCATCGCTTTAGAACCCCTTTACAACCATCACTTTAGAACCCCTTTAGAACCCCTTTACAACCATCACAACCATCACTTTAGAACCCCTTTACAACCATCACTTTAGAACCCCTTTACAACCATCACTTTAGAACCCCTTTACAACCATCACAACCATCGCTTTAGAACCCCTTTACAACCATCACTTTAGAACCCCTTTAGAACCCCTTTACAACCATCACAACCATCGCGTTAGAACCCCTTTACAACCATCACTTTAGAACCCCTTTACAACCATCACTTTAGAACCCCTTTACAACCATCACTTTAGAACCCCTTTACAACCATCACAACCATCGCTTTAGAACCCCTTTACAACCATCACTTTAGAACCCCTTTACAACCATCACTTTAGAACCCCTTTAGAACCCCTTTACAACCATCACTTTAGAACCCCTTTACAACCATCACTTTAGAACCCCTTTACCGTCATTTCTACCAGCTTTTTATTTATTTATTTAATAAATTGTTTTTTTCCCACTGGGTTTCTGAAGTGTTACATCTCAACAGGAGTGAATTATTGACATCTTATCATAGCTGTTATTGACATGGCTCTCTCTCCCTTTCTCTCTCTCTCTCCCTTTCTCTCTCTCTCCCTTTATCTCTCTCTCTCTCCCTTTATCTCTCTCCCTTTATCTCTCTCCCTTTATCTCTCTCCCTTTATCTCTCTCTCTCCCTTTATCTCTCTCTCTCTCTCCCTTTATCCCTCTCTCTCTCTCCCTTTATCTCTCTCTCTCTCCCTTTATCTCTCTCCCTTTATCTCTCTCTCTCTCTCTCCCTTTATCCCTCTCTCTCTCCCTTTATCCCTCTCTCTCTCTCCCTTTATCTCTCTCTCTCTCTCCCTTTATCCCTCTCTCTCTCTCTCTCTCTCCCTTTATCCCTCTCTCTCTCTCTCTCTCCCTTTATCTCTCTCTCTCTCCCTTTATCTCTCTCCCTTTATCTCTCTCTCTCTCTCTCCCTTTATCCCTCTCTCTCTCCCTTTATCCCTCTCTCTCTCCCTTTATCCCTCTCTCTCTCTCTCTCTCTCTCTCTCTCTCTTTATCTCTCTCTATCTCTCCCTTTATCCCTCTCTCTCTCTCCCTTTATCCCTCTCTCTCTCTCTCTCCCTTTATCCCTCTCTCTCTCTCTCTCTCCCTTTATCCCTCTCTCTCTCTCCCTTTATCCCTCTCTCTCTCTCTCTCTCTCCCTTTATCTCACTCTCCCGTTCTCTCTCTCTCTCCTTCTCTCTCAACCAAAGGAGATCAAAAAGTTCATCAAGGCTACATCTGAGAAAATCAAGAAGACCAGGGACAAATATGGCATCAACGACAACGGCACCACCGAGGTAGACCTTTTCATCCTTTACATTTAACACAGTCACAATGACATCTCTTCTTCAAGCAGTCCATCCAGGATTGAGCTGTTCCCTTTATATCATGCGAGCACTTGCAAATTGGACCCATCACTGCACTATTACTGCATAAAACAGTCGGCACAGTGCAATATTACCATATAAAACTGTCTAATCACTACAAAATAAGGGCTCGCAATTTTAACCGATTTTAACCGATTTACCACATAAAATGATTAAATCTACCAACTTTTCACCGTCAAAGCTTTTTTGTGACAATTGTGGAAATGCGTTCTCTGGCGTGATGAATCACGCTTCACCATCTGGCAGTCCAAACAGATGAATCTGGGTTTGGCGAATGCCAGGAGAACGCTGCCTGCCCAAAACTGTAAATCTCAGTGTAAATCCTCTTGCTCACGTTCTCTCTCTCTCTCTGTCTGTCGATCTCTCTCTCTCGCTCTCACTCTCTCTCGCTCTCTCGTGCTCTCTCGTGCTCTCTGTCTCTCTCTCACTCTGTCTCTCATACTCTCTGTCTCTCTCTCTCTCGCGCGCTCTCTGTCTCTCTCTCTCTCGCGCGCTCTCTGTCTCTCTCACGCTCTCTCTCTGTCTCTCGTACTCTCTGTCTCTCGCACTCTCTGTCTCGCGCTCTCTCTCTGTTGCTCTCTCTGTCTCGCACTCTCTCTCTGTTGCTCTCTCTGTCTCGCTCTCTCTCTCTGTTGCTCTCTCTGTCTCGCGCTCTCTCTCTGTCTCGCGCTCTCTGTCTCGCGCTCTCTCTGTTTCTCTGTCTCTCTCTGTTTCAGCCCAGAGTTCTGTATCAGTTGGACCGCATCACTCCCAGCCAGCTAGAGAAGTTTCTGGAGACCTGCAGGGACAAGTACATGAGGTACTGTATCTGTGGGGGTCACCGCTCACAGATGGCTGTGTCTGTGGGGGTCACTGCTCACAGGTGGTTGTGTCTGTGGTGGTCACTGCTCACAGATGGCTGTGTCTGTGGGGGTCACTGCTCACAGGTGGTTGTGTCTGTGGTGGTCACTGCTCACAGGTGATTGTGTTAATGGAGTGATAAGTAACCTTGCTTGAGACTTGGAAGATTTGTGTTCGATCCCCAAGCTAATGCCTAGGAGTATTTTGGGAGACTTGTGTTCGATCCCCAAGCTAATGCCTAGGAGTATTTTGGGAGACTTGTGTTCGATCCCCAAGCTAATGCCTAGGAGTATTTTGGGAGACTTGTGTTCGATCCCCAAGCTAATGCCTAGGAGTATCTTGGGAGACTTGTGTTGAATCCCCTGTAGGACACACTATGCCTATTGATCCTATCTGTCAGAAGACTTGTGTTAGCTCCCCAGGTTAATGCTTAGTCCTTTAGCTCAGCGGGTCAAACCAGGTTTGAACCCCCGGTAGGTAACACTTTCACCCATTCATCCTACATGCCTGTGTCCCCAGAGCTCAGATGGAGCCGGGCTCAGCAGTAGGAGCCCTGTGTGCCCAGAGCATTGGGGAGCCTGGCACCCAGATGACCCTGAAAACCTTCCACTTTGCTGGGGTAGCCTCCATGAACATCACCCTGGGGGTCCCACGCATCAAGGAGATCATCAACGCCTCCAAGAACATCAGGTGGGTCGGGGATCAAAGCCCTTATCAAGCTCCTTTTGAAATGGCTTTAGGACCGGAGGATTCAGATCTGAGCCTGGAGGTCCAGAGTACTGCTGGTTTGCTGTTCTAAATGATACTTAATTGTACCTGCCTGGTGTCCCAAGTCTAAATCAGTGTTTGATTAGAGAGGAAGAATGAAAATCAGCAGTGGAATTTTGTTTAGGATGGTCAGTCAACATCAGATGTGAGTCAGAGCTGGACTTGGAGAAGTCTCTTTTAATCAGGGGCGGGAGGGTAGCCTAGTGGGTAGAGCGTTGGACTAGTAACCGAAAGGTTGCAAGTTCGAATCCCCGAGCTGACAAGGTACAAATCTGTCGTTCTGCCCCTGAACAGGCAGTTAACCCACTGTTCCTCGGCCGTCATTGAAAATAAGAATAGTAAAATAAAGGTTAAAAAAAAATAAAAAAAATCCTCTCGCTTTTCTCTCCAGACTACTATAGTAGAAGGATCATGAAGGCTTGCTCATTGTTACAAGTTACTAGGAGAAGTTGAGATTCAATCAATTTCACCCTGAAGCATAAAACCTAAAAACAGAAATAATTCCTTGTCTTCCTGACTGAACAGGAATACGGCTGAATCCCAAATGGCATCCTATTCCTTATATAGTGCACTACTTTTGACCAGAGCCCTGTATAGGGAATAGGGTGCTGTTTGGACCCAGCCGGGGTTCTTCAGAGCGGACCGCCGGGCGCCGTGTTCCATTAGCTCTGATTGGTGTCTGCTTCTACATGACCAGACAGCCAAGAAGGTTCTTCCAATCACAGTGCCCAACTGTGATGTTCCCCCGTCAGCCGGTAGTTATTCTGCTCCGTGTCCTAATCACACGGCCCTGGAGAGAATCCTGGAGAAGGATTGAATACACCTTCGGAACAGAGAGGGAGGGAGAGAGATGCAGAAGAGCGAGGGAGGGAGAGAGATGCAGAAGAGCGAGGGAGGGAGAGAGATGCAGAAGAGCGAGGGAGGGAGAGAGATGCAGAAGAGCGAGGGAGGGAGATGCAGAGAGAGGGAGGGAGAGAGATGCAGAGAGAGGGAGCAGAAGAGCGAGGCAGGGAGAGATACAGAGAGGGGGAGCAGAAGAGCGAGGGAGGGAGAGAGATACAGAGAGAGGGAGCAGAAGAGCGAGGGAGGGAGGGAGAGAAATACAGAGAGAGGGAGCAGAAGAGCGAGGGAGGGAGAGATATACAGAGAGAGGGAGCAGAAGAGCGAGCGAGAGAGAGAGGGAGGGAGAGATACAGAGAGAGGGAGCAGAAGAGCGAGGGAGGAAGGGAGGGAGATACAGAGATAAGAGAGGCTGAATCTCAAGCCCATTGCCTCGCCAAACAATGAGCAGTAGCCCATCCGTTTTAAATGGCACTCTATTCAGAATGACACAAACCCTGTATTAAAGGGCTTCTTTTGTGTTCCCATCAGCACACCAATAATCAGCGCTCACTTGGATGTGGACGACGACGCAGACTTCGGCCGGTTGGTGAAAGGGAGGATTGAAAAGACCCTTCTGGGAGAGGTAGCTCGCTATTCAGCATGTCCTATAGCTACTCTACAGGGACAATCTGTCACCACTGTCAATGTCCCCCTTTTTCTCCACAACATCACGAGTCACACGGTGATTCCCGCTCCTGCAAGGTTGCTGTGCTGTTGTGCTGTTTTCAATACGTGTGATTCTGTCATCGTGCTCAGCACTACAGTTTTCAATACTACATTTTTATTATTTTTTTTTAATTTCACCTTTTATTTTTTAAGTAGGCTAGTTGAGAACATGTTTACAACTGCGTCCTTGCCAAGATAAAGCAAAGCAGTGCGACACGTAAAACAACACAGGGTTACACATAAACAAATGTACAGTCAATAACACAAAAGAAAATAAAAATAGAAAAACATCTATGTACAGTGTGTGCAAATGTAGAAGAGTAGTGAGGTAAGGCAATAAATAGGCCATAGAGCGTTGGACTAGTAACCGGAAGATTGCAAGTTCAAATCCCCGAGCTGACATGGTACAAATCTGTCGTTCTGCCCCTGAACAGGCAGTTAACCCACTGTTCCTAGGCCGTCATTGAAAATAAGAATTGGTTCTTAACTGACTTGCCTCGTTAAATAAAGGTAAAATAAAAAATAAAATAGAGGTGAAAATAATTACAAGTTAGCATTAATACTGGAGTGATAGATGTGAATGAGGTCAGCATGCTTGTGGATCACTATAATTCAGACCATGGTTCCATAGAGTGCTGACAGGCTCTCACATTCAAATCAAATTGTATTTGTCACATGCGCCTAGTACAACAGGTGTCGTAGTCCTTGCTTACTTACAAGCCCTTAAGTGTAGTAGTCCTTAGTGAAATGCTTACTTACAAGCCCTTAAGTGTAGTAGTCCTTAGTGAAATCTTTACTTACAAGCCCTTAAGTGTAGTAGTCCTTAGTGAAATGCTTACTTACAAGCCCTTAAGTGTAGTAGTCCTTAGTGAAATGCTTACTTACAAGCCCTTAAGTGTAGTAGTCCTTAGTGAAATGCTTACTTACAAGCCCTTAAGTGTAGTAGTCCTTAGTGAAATCCTTACTTACAAGCCCTTAAGTGTAGTAGTCCTTAGTGAAATGCTTACCTACAAGCCCTTAAGTGTAGTAGTCCTTAGTGAAATCCTTGCTTACAAGCCCTTAAGTGTAGTAGTCCTTAGTGAAATGCTTACCTACAAGCCCTTAAGTGTAGTAGTCCTTAGTGAAATCCTTGCTTACAAGCCCTTAAGTGTAGTAGTCCTTAGTGAAATGCTTACCTACAAGCCCTTAAGTGTAGTAGTCCTTAGTGAAATCCTTGCTTACAAGCCCTTAAGTGTAGTAGTCCTTAGTGAAATGCTTACCTACAAGCCCTTAAGTGTAGTAGTCCTTAGTGAAATCCTTGCTTACAAGCCCTTAAGTGTAGTAGTCCTTAGTGAAATCCTTGCTTACAAGCCCTTAAGTGTAGTAGTCCTTAGTGAAATGCTTACTTACAAGCCCTTAAGTGTAGTAGTCCTTAGTGAAATGCTTACTTACAAGCCCTTAAGTGTAGTAGTCCTTAGTGAAATGCTTACTTACAAGCCCTTAAGTGTAGTAGTCCTTAGTGAAATGCTTACTTACAAGCCCTTAAGTGTAGTAGTCCTTAGTGAAATGCTTACTTACAAGCCCTTAAGTGTAGTAGTCCTTAGTGAAATGCTTACTTACAAGACCTTAAGTGTAGTAGTCCTTAGTGAAATCCTTACTTACAAGCCCTTAACCAACAATAGTTTTTTAAGAAAATACCCAAAACAAACAAAAGTAAGCGATAAGAATAACAAATAATTAAAGAGCAGCAGTAAATAACAATAGCGGGATTATATACAGGGGGCACCGGTGTCGAGGTCGTTGGGGTAATTATGTACATGTAGGTAGAGTTATTAAAGTGACTATGCATAGATAATAACAGAGTAGCAGCAGCGTAGACGAGGGGGGGGCAATGCAAATAGTCTGGGTAGTCATTTGATTAGGTGTTCAGAAGTCTGATGGCTTGGGGGTAGAAGCTGTTGAGAAGCCTTTTGGACCTAGACTAGGCGCTCCGGTACCACTTGCTGTGTGGTAGCAGAGAAACCAAGGCTAAAACAAGTCTAACTTAGCGGACTAAGTGCATTGATCAGAGTTTCAACTGTCACTTCAGTGTAGAAGTGGAGGATGTTGAGCTCTAATGAGAATTTCCTTCTGTCGTTTTTGGTGTAACTTTCTGACAGTTGAGCTCCGCTAGCTGGCCTTTAGCCTGAGCTCCGCTAGCTGGCCTTTAGCCTGAGCTCCGCTAGCTGGCCTTTAGCCTGAGCTCCGCTAGCTGGCCTTTAGCCTGAGCTCCGCTAGCTGGCCTTTAGCCTGAGCTCCGCTAGCTGGCCTTTAGCCTGAGCTCCGCTAGCTGGCCTTTAGCCTGAGCTCCGCTAGCTGGCCTTTAGCCTGAGCTCCGCTAGCTGGCCTTTAGCCTGAGCTCCGCTAGCCGGCCTTTAGCCTGAGCTCTGCTAGCTGGCCTTGAGCCTGTGCTCCGCTAGCTGGCCTTTGCTGAGCTCCGCTAGCTGGCCTTTAGCCTGAGCTCTGCTAGCTGGCCTTTAGCCTGAGCTCCGCTAGCCGGCCTTTAGCCTGAGCTCTGCTAGCTGGCCTTGAGCCTGTGCTCCGCTAGCTGGCCTGTGCTGAGCTCCGCTAGCTGGCCTTTAGCCTGAGCTCTGCTAGCTGGCCTTTAGCCTGAGCTCCGCTAGCTAGCCTTTAGCCTGAGCTCCGCTAGCTGGCCTTTCATCTGAGCTCCGCTAGTTGGCCTTTAGCCTGAGCTCCGCTAACTGGCCTTTAGCCTGAGCTCCGCTAGCCGGCCTTTAGCCTGAGCTCCGCTAGCCGGCCTTTAGCCTGAGCTCCGCTAGCCGGCCTTTAGCCTGAGCTCCGCTAGCCGGCCTTTAGCCTGAGCTCCGCTAGCCGGCCTTTAGCCTGAGCTCCGCTAGCCGGCCTTTAGCCTGAGCTCCGCTAGCCGGCCTTTAGCCTGAGCTCCGCTAGCCGGCCTTTAGCCTGAGCTCCGCTAGCTGACTCAAATACTGAGCACTATCTCTCACCTCACAGGATGTCTGTTCATTATTCACCATTCAAGTATTAGTATTGAAACTTTGATTGCTTTTTATAGTTACAAATAACAATCTTATTTTCCCCTGCCTTTTCAAAGTTTAATGTAACTATTAGGATGGCATTTGGACTATAATAATCTAGCAGAGATGTTACCAAAAACAACCCTGTCATTTCAAATGCACAACACATAACACTCGATTTGAAATACTGGCTGCTGCAAACACACTGTTTACTGTATACTTACTGTGTACTTGAAAATAAAATAACACCGTTCTGCCATGGCAACGGACAATCAATGTTTGCCCTTTGACTTGTAAACGATTGAATTTACGTACACTTGAAAACAAAATAACACCGTTCTGCCATGGCAACAGACAATCAATGTTTGCCCTTTGACTTGTAAACGATTGAATTTACATACACTTGAAAATAAAATAACACCGTTCTGCCATGGCAACGGACAATCAATGTTTGCCCTTTGACTTGTAAACGATTGAATTTACGTACACTTGAAAATAAAATAACACCGTTCTGCCATGGCAACGGACAATCAATGTTTGCCCTTTGACTTGTAAACGATTGAATTTACGTACACTTGAAAATAAAATAACACCGTTCTGCCATGGCAACAGACCATCAATGTTTGCCCTTTGACTTGTAAACGATTGAATTTACGCATCAGACTCTTTCCCTGACAGATTTCAGAGTACATTGAGGAGGTGTTTCTGCCAGACGACTGTTTCATTCTGGTCAAGCTGTCACTGGAGAGGATCAGACTGCTACGACTAGAGGTACCAACGTAGAAATACACTGTTCTAGTCATTCTATGACCTGTTCTATTCATTCTATTGCTATATTATTCTATGATATTCTATTCCTTATTTTTCCATGACTATTTTTATTCATTCTATTTCTATGTAACTATTCTGTTGACTTTTCTTTTCTTTTTTGTTCTATATGACTATTATATGCATTCTATATGACTTCTATTCATTCTATTTCTATATGACTTTCCTATTCTAATTCTATGACTATTATATTCATTCTATATGACTTCTATTCATTCTATTTCTATATGACTTTCCTATTCTAATTCTATATGACTATTCTATTCATTCTATTGACTACACTATATAACAAAAGTATGTGGACACCCCTTCAAATGATTGGATTCGGCTATTTCAACCACAATAAAATTGAGCACATATAACCTCCATAGACAAACTTTGGCAGTAGAATAGCCTTACTGAAGAGCTCAGTGACTTTCAACGTGCCACTGTCATAGGATTCCACCTTTCCAACAAGTCAGTTTGTCATATTTCTGCCCTGCTAGAGCTGCCCCCGGTCAACTTTAAGTGCTGTTATTGTGAAGTGGAAACGTCTAGGAGCAACAACTGCTCAGCCGCGAAGTGGCGGTCCTCGGTTGTAACACTCATTGCCGAGTTCCAAACTGCCTCTGGAAGCAACGTCAGCACAAGAACTGTTCGTCGGGAGCTTCATGATATGGGTTTCTGTGGTCAAGGGCAGCCGCACAAAAGCCTAAGATCACCATGCGCAATGACAAGTGTCGGCTGGAGGGGTGTCAAGCTCGCCGCCATTGGAATTTGTAGCAGTGTAAACGTGTTCTCTGGAGGGATGAATCACGCTTCACCATCTGGCAGTCTGGGTTTGGTGGATGCCCGGGAGAACGCTACCTGCCCCAATGCATAGTGCCAACTGTAAGGTTTGGTGGAGTAGGAATGGGTTCGGGCCCCATAGTTCCAGGGAAGGGTAGTCTTAACAGTACAGCATACAATGACATTCTAGACGATTCTATGCTTCCAACTTTGTGGCAACAGTTTGGGGAAGGCCCCTTTCCTGTTTCAGCATGACAATGCCCCCGTGCACAAAGCGAGGTCCATACAGAAATGGTTTGTCGAGGTCGGTGTCGATGAACTTGACTGGCCTGCACAGAGGCCTCAACCCCATCAAACACCATTGGGATGAATTGAAACACCGACTGGGAGCCAGACCTAATCGCCCAACATCCGTGTCAGACCTCACTAATACTCTTGTGGCTGAATGGAAGCAAGTCCCCACAACAATGTTCCAACATCTAGTAGAAAGCCTTCCCAGAAGAGTGGAGGCTGTTATAGCAGCAAAGGGTGGGACCAACTCCATATTAATGCCCATGAATTTTTTAAAGTTAGATGTTGTACAAGCAGGTGTCCACATACTTTTGGTCATATAGTGTATATTCATTGTAATTCTGCGTGATTATTCTATTCATTCTAGTGACTCTATTCATTGTATTTCTATATGCCTATTCTATCAGTTATATGTGTGTGGGTGTGAACTACTGGGAGGGATGAAAGGAAATCACCTGATTGGTTTGATCTTGATCAGGTGACATTTTACAGGATCAGGTTTCTTAGTCTGTTTCATCCCAGGTCTGACTGGCAGTTTAGACAGGAAGTCAGACAGTTGGTTTAGACAGGAAGTCAGACAGTTGGTTTAGACAGGAAGTCAGACAGTTGTTTCTTTGTCAGTTTAGACAGGAAGTCAGACAGTTGTTTCTTTGTCAGTTTAGACAGGAAGTCAGACAGTTGTTTCTTTGTCAGTTTAGACAGGAAGTCAGACAGTTGTTTCTTTGTCAGTTTAGACAGGAAGTCAGGCCGTTGTTTCTTTGTCAGTTTAGACAGGAAGTCAGACAGTTGTTTCTTTGTCAGTTTAGACAGGAAGTCAGACAGTTGTTTCTTTGTCAGTTTAGACAGGAAGTCAGACAGTTGTTTCTTTGTCAGTTTAGACAGGAAGTCAGACAGTTGTCTCTTTGTCAGTTTAGACAGGAAGTCAGACAGTTGTCTCTTTGTCAGTTTAGACAGGAAGTCAGACAGTTGTTTCTTTGTCAGTTTAGACAGGAAGTCAGACAGTTGTTTCTTTGTCAGTTTAGACAGGAAGTCAGACAGTTGTTTCTTTGTCAGTTTAGACAGGAAGTCAGACAGTTGTTTCTTTGTCAGTTGAGACAGGAAGTCAGACAGTTGTTTCTTTGTCAGTTGAGACAGGAAGTCAGACAGTTGTTTCTTTGTCAGTTGAGACAGGAAGTCAGACAGTTGTTTCTTTTGTCAGTTGAGACAGGAAGTCAGACAGTTGTTTCTTTGTCAGTTTAGACAGGAAGTCAGACAGTTGTTTCTTTGTCAGTTTAGACAGGAAGTCAGACAGTTGTTTCTTTGTCAGTTTAGACAGGAAGTCAGACAGTTGTTTCTTTGTCAGTTTAGACAGGAAGTCAGACAGTTGTCTCTTTGTCAGTTTAGACAGGAAGTCAGACAGTTGTCTCTTTGTCAGTTTAGACAGGAAGTCAGACATTTGTTTCTTCGTCAGTTGAGACAGGAAGTCAGACAGTTGTTTCTTTGTCAGTTTAGACAGGAAGTCAGACAGTTGTCTCTTTGTCAGTTTAGACAGGAAGTCAGACAGTTGTCTCTTTGTCTGTTTGACAAGAGTAGGATGCAGCTCCACAGAGAGCAGAGCTATTCTTCACACTACACTAATGTATATACTGTACTCGATACCATCTACTGCATCTTGCCTATGCCGCTCTGTACCATCACTCATTCATATATCTTTATGTACATATTCTTTATCCCTTTACACTTGTGTGTATAAGGTAGTAGTTTTGGAATTGTTAGTTAGATTACTTGTTGGTTATTACTGCATTTCGCTACACTCGCATTAACATCTGCTAACCATGTGTATGTGACAAATAAAATTTGATTTGAATTGTGCGTTGGATTGTTCTTTAAACGATGGTTTTTAAGTGAAATGGTTGTTTTGTACTGTAGCATGGCCTGCCTGACTAAACTAGTAATCAGGCAGGTCGGCCCCTAGTTCCGTCCAACCCAACTCACTGTAGAGAAGCCTGAGATGTTTGACTGTTCAACTGTGTGCATGTCTCTCTCGTTCTCTGCTCTCGTTCTCTGCTCTCTCTCGCTCTCTCGTTCTCTGCTCTCGCTCTCTCGTTCTCTGCTCTTGTTCTCTGCTCTCGCTCTCTCGTTCTCTGCTCTCTTTCTCTCGCTCTCTCGTTCTCTTTCTCTCGCTCTTTCTCTGCTCTCTCTCGCTCTCTCGTTCTCTGCTCTCTTTCTCTCGCTTTTAAGTCGTTCTTTTCTCTCGCTCTCTCGTTCTCTGCTCTCTCTCGCTCTCTCGTTCTCTGCTCTCCCAACTCACTCTATCGTTCTCTGCTCTCTCTCGCTTCATTCTCTGCTCTCTTTCTCTCGTTCTCTGCTCTCTCTCGCTCTATCGTTCTCTGCTCTCTCTCGCTCTCATTCTCTGCTCTCTTTCTCTCGTTCTCTCGTTCTCTGCTCTCTCTCGCTCTCGTTCTCTGCTCTCTTTCTCTCGCTCTCTCGTTCTCTGCTCTCTTTCTCTCTCTCATTCTCTGCTCTCTTTCTCTCGTTCTCTCGTTCTCTGCTCTCTCTCGCTCTCTCGTTCTCTGCTCTCTCTCGCTCTATCGTTCTCTGCTCTCTCTCGCTCTCATTCTCTGCTCTCTTTCTCTCGTTCTCTGCTCTCTCTCGCTCTATCGTTCTCTGCTCTCTCTCGCTCTCATTCTCTGCTCTCTTTCTCTCGTTCTCTGCTCTCTTTCTCTCTCTCATTCTCTGCTCTCTTTCTCTCGCTCTCTCGTTCTCTGCTCTCTTTCTCTCTCTCATTCTCTGCTCTCTTTCTCTCGTTCTCTCGTTCTCTGCTCTCTCTCGTTCTCTGACTCTTATCTATTCCTGTCTGTCTCTCTCCCCAGGTGAATGCAGAGACAGTCCGCTACTCTATCTGCATGTCTAAGCTGAGAGTGAAGCCGGGAGACATAGCTGTACACGGGGAGGCAGTGGTCTGTGTATCTCCCAGGGAAAACAGCAAGAGCTCCATGTACTACGTCCTCCAGTCTCTAAAGGATAACCTGCCCAAGGTAAGAGTAACGCCGTGTCCCAAATGGCACCCTATTCAGCCCACTGCTATTGACCAGGGCCCGTATTCCCTGTATATAGTGAACCACTTCTGACTGGGGCTCTGGTCTAAAGTGTTGAACTAAAAACGTTCATCTTGTGTCAGTCTTCGGGCAGGTCTCGCCTTGGATTATTTTAGTGAATTGTTTCTTTCATGATATCAACAAGGGGCTTTATGATTAGAAATGTATAGAATTCACCAGGCAGGTAATGCTGCCAAGCCTCTGTACAGTTCATTATAGTGTGTCCCCTCTCTCCTCCCTCTCTCTCTCATCTCTCCTTTCCTCCATCTCTCTGTCTCCTCTCTCTCATCTCTCCTTTCCTCCCTCTCTCTGTCCCTCTCTCTCCTCTCTGTCTCTGTGGTGTTACTAGGTGGTGGTACAGGGTATCCCTGAGGTCTCCAGAGCTGTCATTCACATCGACGAGCAGACCGGCAAGAACAAGTACAAGCTGCTGGTTGAGGGAGACAACCTACGCAGTGTCATGGCAACCCACGGTGTCAACGGCAACAGGACCACCTCAAACAACACCTATGAGGTAACTAGACTGCAGAAGCCCCTCCTCCAAAAACAAACGGCAACATATTATCGTCCCATTTATTGGTCGAATTTCAAATGATCATCTCATTGATTGGCCTGAACCAATTCTCTCTATGACAGCTGTTGTTGTAAAAAAGAGGGGCTTTGTTAAATAAATAAATTGATTGAATTCCCCATTGCGTCTGTGCCGAGAACCAACTGACTGTTCTCTCCTCCAGAACGATCTACTTTCCCCGCGGCGGGGATCCTAGTTTGATCCCAGCATGAGCCTTCAGCATTTCTGTTCCGTCTGCTCTGTCTCCCTGCTGCTCCTCCTCATCCTCCCATTTAATTAATCAGACAAACATCCGTTTGGAATTCCAGTCTCCTTTAAACAGAATCGACTGATTGTCTCTCTGTGTTTCCCAGGTTGAGAAGACGATTGGTATCGAGGCTGCTAGGTCCACCATCATCAACGAGATCCAGTACACCATGGTGAACCACGGCATGAGCATCGACAGGCGACACGTCATGCTCCTGGCTGACCTCATGTCCTATAAGGTCGGTGAAAAGATGGAGAATGTTTTATTCAAAGACGAATAATATTGAGTGAGATTTTTTTTTTTTTAATTTTAAGTTTGTTTTGGGACGACAGATGAAGTCCTCTGTTTGCAGTTTAGATGCAGCCGGGTTGCAAAATTCCTGGAACTTTTAATAATACATTTTCTGGTTTTCCCGAAATCCTGGTTAGATGATTCCGGTAATAATAAATCATGCAACCAAGATTTCTGGAAAAACTGGGAATTTATTGAAAGTTCCCAGAATTTTGCTAACCTGTGCAGGCCTACTCTCAGCTAATGTCATATTTTACATGTGTTTTCCATTGAAATACAGTACCAGTCAAAAGTTTGGACACCTGCCTCCCGTGTGGTGCAGCGGTCTAAGACACTGCTAGCTGTGTCATTACAGATCCTGGTTCGATTCCAGGCTGTGTCGGGAGACCCATTAGTGACCGGGAGACCCATGAGGACGGCGCACAATTGGCCCAGCGTCGTCCGGGTTAGGGGAGGGTTTGGCCGGCAGGGATGTCCTTGTCCCATCGCCCTCTAGCGACCCCTGTGGCGAGCCAGGTGCAGTGCACGCTGACACGGTTGCCAGGTTTACGGTGTTTCCTCCGTCACATTGGTGCAGCTGGATTCCGGGTTAAGCTGGCATTGTGTCAAGAAGCAGTGCCTCAGCGATGGTACAAGACTGTAGCTACCAATTGGATGTCACAAAATTGTGGAGAAAGGGGGGGTGTAAAAAAATATAAATATATATTAAAAACACTAAACTTTTAAAAATACATTACGTTTGGACACCTAGTCATTGAAGGATTCTTATTTGTATTATTTTTTACATTGTAGAATAATAGTGAAGACGTCAAAACTCTGAAATAACACATATGGAATCATGAAGTAACCAAAACACTGTTAATCAAAATATATTTTATGTTTGAGATTCTTCAAAGTAGCCACCCTCTGCCTTGATGACAGCTTTGCACATTCTTGTCATTCTCTTAACCAGCTTCATGAGGTAGTCACCTGGAATGCATTTCAATTAACAGGTGTGCCTTCTTAAAAGTTAATTTGTGGAATTTCTTTCCTTAGTGCATTTGAGCCAATCAGTTGTGTTGAGACAAGGTAGGGGTGGTATACAGAAGATAGCCCTATTTGGTAAAATACCAAGTCCACATTATGTCAAGAACAGCTCAAATAAGCACATTACTTTAAGACCGGTCATTCAATCTGGAAAATTTTAAGAACTTTTTAAAGTTTCTTCAAGTGCAGCCGCGGAAACCATCAAGTGCTATGATGAAACTGGCTCTCACGAGGACCGCCACAGGAACGGAAGACCCAGAGTCACGTCTGCTGCAGAGGATAAGTTCATTAGAGTTACCAGCCTCAGAAATTGCAGCCCAAATAAATGCTTCACAGAGTTCAAGTAACATTAAATTCTCTAGCAACAGCTCTGGTGGACATTCCTGCAGTCTGCATGCCAATCGCATGCTCCCTCAAAACTTGAAACATCTGTGGCATTGTGTTGTGTAACAAAACTGCACAATTTAGTGGCCTTTTATTGTCCCCAGCACAAGGTGCACCTGTGTGTAATGATCATGTCATTTAATCAGCTTCTTGATATGCCACACCTGTCAGTTGGATGGATTATCTTGGCAATGGCGAAATGCTCACTAACAGGAATGTAAACAAATTTGTGCACTAAATTTGAGAGAAATATGCATTTTGTGCTTATGAAACATTTCTGGGATATTTTAGTTTGTGACACATAAGACCAACACTTTACATTTTTGCGTTTCTATTTTTGTTCAGTATATTTTTTTTAAACTAATGCAATTGCTCAAGAAAAATATTTAGTTTAATAAAAACAAAATCTCTGTATGTGATAGGATACAATGGGTATAATAAAGTATGTAATGAGTTTTAAGTAATCGGGTTATGCAATATGATTAGATAATGTAATATGGTTATGGAATAGGATCATGTAATTAGATAATGGGTTATGGAATAGGACAATGTAATTAGATAATGTAATCGGGTTATGGAATAGGACAATGTAATTAGATAATGTAATCGGGTTATGCAATATGATTAGATAATGTAATAGGGTTATGGAATAGGACAATGTAATTAGATAATGTAATCGGGTTATGGAATAGGATAATGTAATTAGATAATGTAATCAGGTTATGGAATAGGACAATGTAATTAGATAATGTAATCGGGTTATGCAATATGATTAGATAATGTGATAGGGTTATGGAATAGGACAATGTAATTAGATAATATAATCGGGTTATGCAATATGATAATGTAATTAGATAATGTAATATGGTTATGGAATAGGATAATGTAATAGTGATATGAAACAGGATCATGTAATACGATAATGTGGTAGCATAATGTGATACGGATATGCAATAGGATAATGTAATACGATAATATATAAGGTTATGCAATAAGGATCATGTAATAGTGTTCTGAAACAGGATAATGTAATACGATAATGTGCTATGATAATATATAAGGTTATGCAATAGGGTAGTGTAATATGATAATATATACGGTTATGCAATAAGGATACTGTAATAGTGATATGATACAGGATAATGTAATACGATAATGTGATATGATAATATATAAGGTTATGCAATAGGGTAGTGTAATATGATAATATATAGGGTTATGCAATAGGGTAGTGTAATATGATAATATATAAGGTTATGCAATAGGGTAGTGTAATATGATAATATATAGGGTTATGCAATAAGCATAATGTATTTTCCATCCATAGGGTGAGATCCTGGGTATCACCCGGTTTGGCCTGGCTAAGATGAAGGAGAGCGTGTTGATGCTGGCGTCCTTCGAGAAAACTGCCGACCATCTCTTTGACGCTGCGTACTTTGGTCAGAAGGACTCGGTCTGTGGTGAGTTTCAGGCTTCCTCTTACTGTAGCAGAGTCACAGAAATACAGCTACTCCATAACAGAGAATAAACTGGCTTTTTGTTGTCTAAAAAAAAACAACATCTGTCCTTTCCACAACTTCTCTCATTCATTGAGTTGATCTGACATAACTAATTAGCCACCTGTCAAGTGTTTTCACTTCAGATGAAATGGGGAGGAGATGGAAGAGCGGTCGGATTTCCAGACATTGAGAAAGAAATCCCAGACACGGCTGATTGAGCGCAGTCTCTCTGTCTCCTCTGGTTCCAGGTGTATCTGGCTCCTCTGGTTCCAGGTCTCTCTGTCTCCTCTGGTTCCAGGTCTCTCTGTCTCCTCTGGTTCCAGGTGTATCTGTCTCCTCTGGTTCCAGGTCTCTCTGTCTCCTCTGGTTCCAGGTGTATCTGTCTCCTCTGGTTACAGGTCTCTCTGTCTCCTCTGGTTCCAGGTCTCTCTCTCTGGTGCCAGGTGTATCTGTCTCCTCTGGTTCCAGGTGTATCTGAGTCTCTCTACATTTACATTTACATTTAAGTCATTTAGCAGACGCTCTTATCCAGAGCGACTTACAAATCTCTGTCTCCTCTGGTGCCAGGTGTATCTGAGTCTCTCTGTCTCCTCTGGTGCCAGGTGTATCTGAGTCTCTCTGTCTCCTCTGGTTCCAGGTGTATCTGTCTCCTCTGGTTCCAGGTGTATCTGAGTCTCTCTGTCTCCTCTGGTTCCAGGTGTATCTGAGTCTCTCTGTCTCCTCTGGTGCCAGGTGTATCTGAGTCTCTCTGTCTCCTCTGGTGCCAGGTGTATCTGAGTCTCTCTGTCTCCTCTGGTTCCAGGTGTATCTGTCTCCTCTGGTTCCAGGTGTATCTGAGTCTCTCTGTCTCCTCTGGTTCCAGGTGTATCTGAGTCTCTCTGTCTCCTCTGGTGCCAGGTGTATCTCTCTCCTCTGGTTCCAGGTGTATCTGAGTCTCTCTGTCTCCTCTGGTTCCAGGTGTATCTGAGTCTCTCTGTCTCCTCTGGTTCCAGGTGTATCTGAGTCTCTCTGTCTCCTCTGGTGCCAGGTGTATCTGAGTCTCTCTGTCTCCTCTGGTGCCAGGTGTATCTGAGTCTCTCTGTCTCCTCTGGTTCCAGGTGTATCTGAGTCTCTCTGTCTCCTCTGGTTCCAGGTGTATCTGTCTCCTCTGGTTCCAGGTGTATCTGAGTCTCTCTGTCTCCTCTGGTGCCAGGTGTATCTGTCTCCTCTGGTTCCAGGTGTATCTGAGTCTCTCTGTCTCCTCTGGTGCCAGGTGTATCTGTCTCCTCTGGTTCCAGGTGTATCTGAGTCTCTCTGTCTCCTCTGGTTCCAGGTGTATCTGAGTCTCTCTGTCTCCTCTGGTTCCAGGTGTATCTGAATCTCTCTGTCTCCTCTGGTTCCAGGTGTATCTGGTTCCAGGTGTATCTGAATCTCTCTGTCTCCTCTGGTTCCAGGTGTATCTGTCTCCTCTGGTTCCAAGTGTATCTGAATCTCTCTGTCTCCTCTGGTTCCAGGTGTATCTGCGTCTCTCTGTCTCCTCTGGTTCCAGGTGTATCTGTCTCCTCTGGTTCCAGGTGTATCTGAATCTCTCTGTCTCCTCTGGTTCCAGGTGTATCTGGTTCCAGGTGTATCTGAGTCTCTCTGTCTCCTCTGGTTCCAGGTGTATCTGTCTCCTCTGGTTCCAAGTGTATCTGAATCTCTCTGTCTCCTCTGGTTCCAGGTGTATCTGCGTCTCTCTGTCTCCTCTGGTTCCAGGTGTATCTGAATCTCTCTGTCTCCTCTGGTTCCAGGTGTATCTGAGTCTCTCTGTCTCCTCTGGTTCCAGGTGTATCTGTCTCCTCTGGTTCCAGGTGTATCTGTCTCCTCTGGTTCCAGGTGTATCTGAATCTCTCTGTCTCCTCTGGTTCCAGGTGTATCTGAATGCATCATCATGGGAATCCCCATGAACATCGGTACAGGACTGTTCAAGCTCTTACACAAGGCTGATAAGGACCCCACGCCACCCAGGAGACCCCTGCTCTTCGACAGTCCCAACTTCCACATCCCCTTGGTTACATAGTAGAACCCAGGACTGTTCAAGCTCTTACACAAGGCTGATAAAGACCCCACACCACCCAGGAGACCCCTGCTCTTCGACAGTCCCAACTTCCACATCCCCTTGGTTACATAGTAGAACCCAGGACTGTTCAAGCTCTTACACAAGGCTGATAAGGACCCCACACCACCCAGGAGACCCCTGCTCTTCGACAGTCCCAACTTCCACATCCCCTTGGTTACATAGTAGAACCCAGGACTGTTCAAGCTCTTACACAAGGCTGATAAGGACCTCTTGTCTGTCCCAGTAGAACCCTGGGCTCGTGTCTGTCCCAGTAGAACCCTGGGCTCGTGTCTGTCCCAGTAGAACCCTGGGCTCGTGTCTGTCCCAGTAGAACCCTGGGCTCGTGTCTGTCCCAGTAGAACCCTGGGCTTGTGTCTGTCCCAGTAGAACCCTGGGCTCGTGTCTGTCCCAGTAGAACCCTGGGCTCTTGTCTTTCCCAGTAGAACCCTGGGCTCTTGTCACAACCCTTACTGTACTGATCTGATCATCTCATTGTATATGCTTCTTTTGCTGTGTGTGTGTGTGTGTGTGTGTGGGGTTAGGGTTGTGTGTGTGGGGTTAGGGTTGTGTGTGTGTGGCGTTGGGGTGGTGTGTGTGTGTGTGTGTGGCGTTGGGGTGGTGTGTGTGTGGCGTTGGGGTGGTGTGTGTGTGTGGCGTTGGGGTGGTGTGTGTGTGTGTGGCGTTGGGGTGGTGTGTGTGTGTGTGGCGTTGGGGTGGTGTGTGTGTGTGTGGCGTTGGGGTGGTGTGTGTGTGTGTGGCGTTGGGGTGGTGTGTGTGTGGCGTTGGGGTGGTGTGTGTGTGATGGAGCAAAGAGAGCATGGGGCCTTTTTACAGTGAAGCTTTTTGTTTTCTCTCCGTGAAGCTCCATATAATAACATCTTCCTTGTGGCTTCCTGTTTATTGTGTTACTTTATACCACTTCTTCTAATTCACAGGAGAGAGAAGTGAGAGAGAAGTACCTGTCAAAACGTCTCCAGCTCTTCCACAATGGAACACGGACGTTCCCCTGTTGTTTATTTGTTTAGTCGTGGCCTCATGTTAACTCTCTTTATTATGTTCCTCGTCTGTTTTTCCCCCCACGCTTTCTCTTTCTGAACTGACAATAAAGTGACGCTGGAAAGAGAGACGCGTTGAAGTCACTGATTTGATTCGAACATATGGTTTGATGTTGTTCCCAGGTCTGTAAGGAGCCTGTTCCCAGGTCTGTACGGAGCCTGTTCCCAGGTCTGTACGGAGCCTGTTCCCAGGTCTGTAAGGAGCCTGTTCCCAGGTCTGTACGGAGCCTGTTCCCAGGTCTGTAAGGAGCCTGTTCCCAGGTCTGTAAGGAGCCTGTTCCCAGGTCTGTAAGGAGCCTGTTCCCAGGTCTGTAAGGAGCCTGTTCCCAGGTCTGTACGGAGCCTGTTCCCAGGTCTGTACGGAGCCTGTTCCCAGGTCTGTAAGGAGCCTGTTCCCAGGTCTGTAAGGAGCCTGTTCCCAGGTCTGTAAGGAGCCTGTTCCCAGGTCTGTAAGGAGCCTGTTCCCAGGTCTGTAAGGAGCCTGTTCCCAGGTCTGTAAGGTATGTGCTTGACGCTGTAAGGAGCCTGTTCCCAGGTCTGTACGGAGCCTGTTCCCAGGTCTGTACGGAGCCTGTTCCCAGGTCTGTAAGGAGCCTGTTCCCAGGTCTGTAAGGAGCCTGTTCCCAGGTCTGTAAGGAGCCTGTTCCCAGGTCTGTACGGAGCCTGTTCCCAGGTCTGTACGGAGCCTGTTCCCAGGTCTGTAAGGTATGTACTTGAGCCAACTCTCCTGACTCTCATTGACACACAGCTTTGTTATGCCATTCATGTTTGGTGTGACACTGATTTGAACGGCCTTGAGAGGACTTGGCTGAAGCACAGGGCCATCTGGAGCCTGGTTACAATGAACCCTGTGTATACTATGTTGATAGCCTTGGATGCTCAGGCTTCACTCCTGTTGCTTCTTAAGGTGAGGTTAACTATATGGTGACTGTTCTCTGAAACCACAATCACATTGGCTTTTTGGGTTTACTGCTTTGGCTTGGGGGCTTTCTTAGTGTTTAAAACATCCCTCACATGTTCAAACGTGCTATCTGAGCAGCTAACCGATCGCTGCAGCTGTACATAGTCTATTGGTAAATAGCCCACCCATTTTCACCTACCTCATCCCCACACTGTTTTTATTTATTTACTTTTCTGCTCTTTTGCACACCAGTATCTCTACCTGTACATGTCCATCTGATCATTTATCACTCCAGTGATAATCTGCAAAATTGGGGCTTTCTTAGTGTTTAAAACATCCCTCGACTGTAGGTATGGATGTCTTTATGGTTTAAAACATCCCTCTACTGTAGGTATGGATGTCTTCCTGGTTTAAAACATCCCTCTACTGTAGGTATGGATGTCTTTATGGTTTAAAACATCCCTCTACTGTAGGTATGGATGGGTCTGTATGGTTTAAAACATCCCTCTACTGTAGGTATGGATGTCTTTATGGTTTAAAACATCCCTCTACTGTAGGTATGGATGTCTGTATGGTTTAAAACATCCCTCTACTGTAGGTATGGATGTCTTTATGGTTTAAAACATCCCTCTACTGTAGGTATAGATGTCTGTCTGGTTTAAAACATCCCTCTACTGTAGGTATGGATGTCTTTATGGTTTAAAACATCCCTCTACTGTAGGTATAGATGTCTGTCTGGTTTAAAACATCCCTCTACTGTAGGTATGGATGTCTGTCTGGTTTAAAACATCCCTCTACTGTAGGTATGGATGTCTTTATGGTTTAAAACATCCCTCTACTGTAGGTATGGATGTCTTTATGGTTTAAAACATCCCTCTACTGTAGGTATAGATGTCTGTCTGGTTTAAAACATCCCTCTACTGTAGGTATGGATGTCTGTCTGGTTTAAAACATCCCTCTACTGTAGGTATGGATGCCTGTATGGTTTAAAACATCCCTCTACTGTAGGTATGGATGCCTGTATGGTTTAAAACATCCCTCTACTGTAGGTATAGATGTCTGTCTGGTTTAAAACATCCCTCTACTGTAGGTATGGATGCCTGTATGGTTTAAAACATCCCTCTACTGTAGGTATAGATGTCTGTCTGGTTTAAAACATCCCTCTACTGTAGGTATGGATGCCTGTATGGTTTAAAACATCCCTCTACTGTAGGTATGGATGTCTGTATGGTTTAAAACATCCCTCGGCTGTAGGTATGGATGGGTCTTTATGGTTTAAATGTGTTATTTAAACCCTCTTAAATGTAATTCATTGTAATCTATCTAATCCCCAGAAGTAAGGATTCATCATGAGGGCCATAAACAATAACTAGTAATCCTGCATACTCTGAGCTTAAAATCTCACCTTCCAGGTAAAAATTGTTATAAATTGCAGAGGTGTGGTCACTTTCAGGGACACAAGTACACAGGACAATATGATGAAAATATTAAATATCTTGCGATTTATTTCCGAATCAACAAAACTGTATGAATCGGGCTTGAAATGACTTATATTTTTTCTAAATACAGTAAAATCAATTTATAAAAGGACTGACTATAATATTTCACCCTCCTTATAACTGTAAAATACATATTTAAATATTTAGTGTTAGAGAGAATGTGATTTGTTTTTGATCAAAACATCTACCCCCATCACTGTGAATGTCTCAGAGTTCTAGCATGGCTTCCTGAACTCGTAGGAACTTGCCTTTCATATCATATTGATCTAGTCCTTCTATGACAAATAAGTGTATTTTGTTTACAATTATTTTTGATTACTGGCTATAAATCGATCTCTGAGGGACATCCTGCTTCCCACAGGCAGAAGAGACATTCTCCTTTGTCTGGGAGAATCAGGGCTACCACTCAATGCAAGCCATTTCCATCTACAGAGTCCACAGACCAATTTAGACCCGGAAATATCGGTTAGAACAGTTACCAGAACCACACTGGTTACCAGTTACCAGAACCACACTGGTTACCAGTTACCAGAACCACACTGGTTACCAGTTACCAGAACCACACTGGTTACCAGTTACCAGAACCACACTGGTTACCAGTTACCAGAACCACACTGGTTACCAGTTACCAGAACCACACTGGTTACCAGTTACCAGAACCACACTGGTTACCAGTTACCAGAACCACACTGGTCCCCTAAACAGGGGACTTTACATCTATTAATAAATCATGCAATTCGTATATGTTAAGATTTTGGAAATGCTTAAAGATCCTGTTCAATCTCTTTAACAGAGATGATGTGACAAAATCTGTTTGAAATATGACAGGACTGCCCAAAATGTCACAGTGACATGGAGTTCCACCAACCCAATATGGAAATGGGAGAACTGACAGTGCCTCTCTTGCAGATAAGAGCATTCTTAATCCACTGGGATGGGAGTACCCTCACACACACAGAGAACCGAATGGCTTCAACAGCAGGTAGGCTTCTAAGCCAGTAATTAGTAGGACTAGTGAAGTCAATAGCCCACGGGGCTCTGGTCTAAAGTAGTGCTCTGCAGGGTTCCCATTTGGCATGCAGTCACTGTTTTGATGTTTTCTCGCCATTGTGATGTCAACCGAAAAGCTGTATTTGGATCCATGAATGGAAGTAATTACACACAACAACAAAAAATGAAGAAAAAACAAACCACGTTCTTATTTTATTTTTTTATCCAAATTTTAAACATCAACATAATCTTGCTTTACACGTAACAACAATAGACACACGAGCCCTTTTTCCATCAGCAGTTGTCACAAAGTGCTTTTCAGATACCCAGTCTAAGATACCAGAGAGAAAGTAACACAGAGGCAGAAGCACTGTGGCTAGTAAAACTCCCTAGAGGACACCCAGTCTAAGATACCAGAGAGAAAGTAACAGAGGCAGAAGCACTGTGGCTAGTAAAACTCCCTAGAGGACACCCAGTCTAAGATACCAGAGAGAAAGTAACAGAGGCAGAAGCACTGTGGCTAGTAAAACTCCCTAGAGGATACCCAGTCTAAGATACCAGAGAGAAAGTAACACAGAGGCAGAAGCACTGTGGCTAGTAAAACTCCCTAGAGGACACCCAGTCTAAGATACCAGAGAGAAAGTAACACAGAGGCAGAAGCACTGTGGCTAGTAAAACTCCCTAGAGGATACCCAGCCTAAAACCACAAAGAGAAAGCAATGCAGATGTAGAAGCATCATTGTAATTCATGACACAAAACTCAAAAGTTAAATATTTAACTTATGGTCCAGTAATGACGTATAGTGTTGATAGCAGATCTACAGAAGCTTGTGCTGAAAAGTATTGACCTCTAACAAAATCCTATAGAAACATGTTTAATAATTTAACAAATTGTACAAAGCCTGAGTGTTGGTCTGTTTGGGTTGTGTCAACGACTTGTCACTCATTGTTTGGCTTGAACATGGAGTTGCATAGAGCACAAATAGATCTGGGACCAGGATAATAACGTTTAGCTCTTTCAGTTAAATAAAATGGTTTTGATTCATTTATTGATTAGTAATTAGCCTCTTTATAATTAGATACCTCCATCTCCAGACAGTAGTGATTTGCATGCTACTGAGTATTCCACCTCCAACACCTCTATTGGGTCTATTGTATTGTCTGTTGTGGAATTATCTGTATCAATGAGCCTGGCTTTCTCAGCATGCTGAATCAGGTAATAGTGAATCAATGAACCTGGCTTTCTCAGCATGCTGAATCAGGTAATAGTGAATCAATGAACCTGGCTTTCTCAGCATGCTGAATCAGGTAATAGTGAATCAATGAACCTGGCTTTCTCAGCATGCCGAATCAGGTAATAGTGAATCAATGAACCTGGCTTTCTCAGCATGCTGAATCAGGTAATAGTGAATCAATGAACCTGGCTTTCTCAGCATGCTGAATCAGGTAATAGTGAATCAATGAGCCTGGCTTTCTCAGCATGCTGAATCAGGTAATAGTGAATCAATGAACCTGGCTTTCTCAGCATGCTGAATCAGGTAATAGTGAATCAATGAGCCTGGCTTTCTCAGCATGCCCGAATCGGGTAATAGTGAATCAATGAACCTGGCTTTCTCAGCACGCCGAATTAGGTAACAGTGAATCAATGAACCTCTTGTGTCCTCTGTCTTATTCCATATTCAAAACATGTCTTCACAATCTGTACTTCTCTGAGATGCCTGCAGTGGTTACCTTCATTTACAAGACAGTAGTTTTGTGAAAGTACAAAATGTGCTTTTATAATTGATCATGTACGTTAATGGACGAGCTCTCTCTACCGTATGTACAGTTGAGCAGTAGGTGGTTTTGCCACCAGGACTTTGGTCTACCGTCTCTGAAAACGACAGCTGCCTGCTATCTGCCTGCTGTGGTGCTCTCTTCCTGTCGATAACAATACTAATTAATACATATCATTTGCATAGCACATTTCCCACGCTCAATGCGCATAGAGTTAGAAAGCAAAACAACAACAACAACAATCACAATACGTCAACACATTACCTGTTAATGTCGAAGATGGACTTTAAGCAGATTAAGCCATTAAACATTAAAAGCTTGAATAGGTGTTTTTAAAGTGAGGGAGATTAAAGCTGCCTCCTGGATGGGTACAGGTAGAGTGTTGCAGAGCTGAGGGGGCCACATGTGAGAAGGCGTGCAGGGTAGTGGCTGGTTTCACCGGGCTGTTTTAATCTGATGATTGTAGGGTTCGTCCTGCGGAATAGTTATTCAGAGGTTGGCATATGTCCAGTGCCTTCGAAAGTATTCAGACCCCTTGACTTTTTCCACATCTTGTTACATCACGGCCTTATTCTGGAATGGATCAAATTGTCCCCGCCCTCATCAATCTACACACAATACTCCATAACGACAAAGCAAAAATAGGATTTTTTGAAATATTGGGACCCTTTACTCAGTACTATGTTGACGCACCTTTGGCAGTGATTACAGCCTCAAGTCTTCATGGGTATGACGCTACAAGCTTGGCACACCTGTATTTGGGGAGTTTCTCCCGTTCTTTTCTGCAGATCTATTGTTTTCCGCTGATAAACATCCCCACAGCAGGATGCTGCCACCACCATGCTTCACCGCAGGGATGGTGCCACCACCATGCTTCACCGCAGGGATGGTGCCACATTTCCTCCAGATGTGGCGTTTGGCATTCAGGCCGAAGAGTTCAAAGTGTTTAATCTTGGTTTCATCAGACCAGAGCATCTTGTTTCCTTTGGGTGCCTTTTGGCAAACTCCAACCTGGCTGTGATGTGCTTTTTACTGAGGTTGGCTTCCGTCTGGACACTCTACCATAAAGGCCTGATTGGTTGTGCTGCAGAGATGGTTGTACTTCTGGAAAGTTCTCCCATCTCCACAGAGGAACTCTGGAGCTCTGTCAGAGTGACAATCAGGTTCTTAGTCACCTCCCTGACCAAGGCCCTTCTCCCCTGATTGATCAGTTTGGCAGGGTGGCCAGCTCTAGGAAGAGTCTTGGTGGTTCCAAACTTCTTCCATTTAAGAATGATGAAAGCCACTGTGTTCTTAGGGACCTTCAATGCTGCAGAAATGTTTTGGTGCCCTTCCCCATATTTGTGCTTTGACACAACACCTCATGGCTTGGGTTTTTGCTCTGACATGCACTGTCAAATGTGAGACCTTGTTAGACAACTGTGTGTGCTTTTTCAAATCTGAATTGACCACAGGTGGACTCCAATCAAGTTGTAGAAACATCTCAAGGATGATCAATGGAAACAGGCTGCATCTGAGCTCAATTTCATGTCTCATAGCAAAGGGACATTGAATACTTATGTAAATAAGGTATTTCTATATTATTATTAATAAATGTGCAAAAAATCTCTAAAAACCTGGTATTGTAATGTCATTATACGGTATTGTGATGTCATTATGGGGTATTGTAATGTCATTATACGGTATTGTGATGTCATTATGGGGTACTGTGTGTAGATTGATGAGGGAAAATGTTTATTTAATCCATTTTAGAATAAGGCCGTAACTTAACAACATGTGGGAAAAGTCACTTTCCGAATGCACACTCAGAAACAAAAGGTATGAATAGGGTACAGCGTTGTTTCCTGGTGTACAAAAATATTAAAATACACAATGTACCTTCAGAGGTACACATAATCTCACATGGTACTGTTGAGTACCTTTTTAGGGTACATTTGCAGATAATCTAGTATAATGGTACATTTTTGTACCCAATATGCTCTCAAAAACCATTTCCATATTTCCCAGCATGCACTTTCGCAGGTTGATTTTTAGAATTGTTTGTTTCAATATGTTTGATTGATCTTATGCTACACAAAGATAAATAACATACTCTTTTTTTTTTTACTCATCCAATCTGTTAGTAGTTGGACTTATTTCACCCGTTACTGAGATGGTTGTTCCTGTTTAGATGCTTTAGGGAGTCTCATTTATCAATCTTCCCTACTTTGGCAGTCACCTGAAACCCCACCTCTTCAAGGAATACCTAGGATAGGATAAGTAATCCTTCTCACCCCCCCCCCCCCTTTAATGATTTAGATGCACTATTGTAAAGTGGCTGTTCCACTGGATGTCAGAAGGTGAATTCACCAATTTGTAAGTCGCTCTGGATAAGAGCGTCTGCTAAATGACTTAAATGTAAATGTAAATGTATTTTAAATGCCGTTTGAGGGTGATTTAAAAGTAAACATTTGGGGATATTCTAACTCTGGCTGCGTTCCAATGAGAATTCCATATCACTTTGCTGTCTGTGTCACTAGCAAACAGTCGTTGATGGTACTGGTAACTCTACAATTCACTTGAAAGGCACCCTGGGAAATATGCAAATAAGGCTTTGCACCATACAGTTTTTAAAACAACACCCCAAAAAAATGTTTTAGTGGTACATTTTTGCCACTTAAAGGAACAGACTGCGTTGTGGTGGTAACCTAAATAGGGTACCTTTTCCAAAAGGTACACTTCTGAACCTGTACTAATTTATCCCATAATGTACACTTGGATAAATGAGGTGAGAAGAAGACTGGAGTGCTTCTTCTTCAAGACTGTAAGGAGACTATTTCAACAGATCTCCACTGCTCACTGGGCAGCTGAGTGTCCTCCGTCATCTTCTCCCCTGCTAAGGCTGAGGAGGTCTGAGAGGAGACAGACGGACCGTTCTCCAGCATGCCCTGCGCCAAGCCTCCATTAGCCCCACCTCCAGTCTCTGAGAAGGCCTCCCTCTTCAGTGGTCTAATAAAGAGTACAGTGGGGTTGTTGGGCGTCTCCACAGCGCCGCCCTGGTGGTTGGAGGGCTTCCTGAGGCAGCGGGACAAGGTAGCCACACAGCTCTTCTTGAAGTTCTCGTTCATGAAGGCGTAGATGATCGGGTTGTTGAAGGAGTTGGAGAAGCCGATGGCCTGGACGATGGCGATGATCATGTTCACCGTCACCTCGTCAGAGTTCTTCTCTAGGTTGTCTAGATGAAAGGAAGGTTTTTAGGGATTAGTTTAGCTGTATTTGGACAATATTTGTAGCTCGGTTTCCATCCAATTTGCGACAGAGTTTCATTTGAATATTCTAAAATCTCCATAACAATATTGCATTTTCCCACCAGAGATGTTTCCATCAAACTGATTTTTTCATTATAATTTTTTGTAAATTACAATACAGTAACAAATATAGGACATCACTACAATATTTTTTTCTCTTAAGAAACAAATAAAAAGACTGTTTGCTGATTTAAACGTTTTCAATTTTAACTAGGCAAGTCAGTTAAAATAACATTCATATTTACAGTGGACGACGCTGGGCCAATTGTGCGCCGCCCTATGGGTCTCTCAAGCACAACCAGATGTGATACAGCTTGGATTCAAGCCAGGTACAACAGTGGCACGTCTTGCACTGAGATGCAGTGCCTTAGACCTCTGCGCCCCTCGAGAGCCCCGATAAGAGGCTGTGTGTGATGTAGTGCATATAAACATAACTTTTACTGTTACATTTTCATGTACCGAATGGAAAAATACAAGTTAAATGGGTTTCCATCGCATTTCCAGCACGACTGATATTTGTATCAAAAATATTGTGGCATTATATAGCCGATGTGCTCACGCTGGTCTTGGTACATGAGCGCGAGTCAACAGCTCGCGGACACAGTGCACATACCTACATTATGAGATAATTATGAAAAAGAGTAAAATGATTTGTATTTGTGAAACGGCAGCCAAGCATCGATCATCATGTCACCAGAATAAGACCCTCGACATTTATTGGAAAGGAGCATCAAGCTCATTGCACATTCACCACCCTGTGAAGTTGAACGTAACTGATTTAATCTGTCGGCTAATAAACTGCAGGTTTTCCCGAGTCGTAATGAGAGGACCGCACAACATATCATCACGTGACTCAAAGTTTACTTCGATATGATGGTTATTATATTAATCATTTGCGCATCGCGGCGTTTCCACCGCCATTTCTCATATAATTAATTTTACCGACACAAAAAGATCCCACCACGTCGAACGAGCAAATAGTTTTGTCAGCACAGTCTTGTACCGACATTTCATGTTTGCATCAGAAATGGGCGTGACTTTTTTTTTCATACTTCAGGTAATTCATCCGCATGAAATGGTTTAATGGAAACGTGGTTAGTGAAAAACATGCTGAACCGTAAGATTTACACCTGCCTCTGAGTTACAGTTAAACCTGAATGTAAAGGTTAGCCTATGTGACGGTGATTGTTTATGCTATATGTACTACACCCTATTTCAACTTGTTAGACCTAGCCCTATTGTCGTTATTGTAGTGTGATAGATCAGATACTTACTGTACTCAAACAGCATGTGAACGGTATGAAACGGAGCCCAACAGATTGTGAACAGCAGAACGATGGTAATCATCATTTTTACAGCTCGCTTCTTCTTCCTGTGAAAATCAATAAAGAATGTTCTCACCTTCTCGCGCTGATTCTCTTTCTTTTATTCTTCCCGTACGGAGAGACATGCAGGTGTCATCATGCACAATGCATTTCACCAGGGATTTTAGAAGAGCTCTCTGTGTGCCTGAATGGTCTGGCAGTAGTGCTGTCAACTCAGATCGCGGTTCAATACGCAGGTGCTTTCAACTTTTCATATCCGTTCACCTCAATCAATAAATATAGTGCATTTTATAAAGCCAGGCTCTGAGGGGTGGCCAGTCCTCTCCTGTCTGTACCTGGTACAGAGGAACCAGGCTCTGAGGGGTGGCCAGTCCTCTCCTGTCTGTACCTGGTACAGAGGAACCAGGCTCTGAGGGGTGGCCAGTCCTCTACCTGGCTGTGGCTGGGCTGTACCTGGTACAGAGGAACCAGGCTCTGAGGGGTGGTCAGTCCTCTCCTGTCTGTACCTGGTGGAGAGGAACCAGGCTCTGAGGGGTGGCCAGTCCTCTCCTGTCTGTACCTGGTACAGAGGAACCAGGCTCTGAGGGGTGGCCAGTCCTCTCCTGTCTGTACCTGGTACAGAGGAACCAGGCTCTGAGGGGTGGCCAGTCCTCTACTGGCTGTACCTGGTACAGAGGAACCAGGCTCTGAGGGGTGGCCAGTCCTCTCCTGTCTGTACCTGGTACAGAGGAACCAGGCTCTGAGGGGTGGCCAGTCCTCTACTGGCTGTACCTGGTACAGAGGAACCAGGCTCTGAGGGGTGGCCAGTCCTCTACTGGCTGTACCTGGTACAGAGGAACCAGGCTCTGAGGGGTGGTCAGTCCTCTCCTGTCTGTACCTGGTGGAGAGGAACCAGGCTCTGAGGGGTGGCCAGTCCTCTACTGGCTGTACCTGGTACAGAGGAACCAGGCTCTGACGGGTGGCCAGTCCTCTCCTGTCTGTACCTGGTACAGAGGAACCAGGCTCTGAGGGGTGGCCAGTCCTCTACTGGCTGTACCTGGTGGAGAGGAACCAGGCTCTGAGGGGTGGCCAGTCCTCTACTGGCTGTACTGGGTAGAGAGTAACCAGGCTCTGAAGAGTGGTCAGTCCTCTCCTGTCTGTACCTGGTGGAGAGGAACCAGGCTCTGAGGGGTGGTCAGTCCTCTCCTGTCTGTACCTGGTGGAGAGGAACCAGGTTCTGAGGGGTGGCCAGTCCTCTACTGGCTGTACCTGGTGGAGAGGAACCAGGCTCCGAGGGGTGGCCAGTCCTCTCCTGTCTGTACCTGGTACAGAGGAACCAGGCTCTGAGGGGTGGCCAGTCCTCTACTGGCTGTACTGGGTAGAGAGGAACCAGGCTCTGAGGGGTGGCCAGTCCTCTACTGGCTGTACTGGGTGGAGAGGAACCAGGCTCTGAGGGGTGGCCAGTCCTCTTCTAGAGGAACCAGGCTCTGAGGGGTGGCTCCTCCTGTCTGTACCTGGCTGTACTGGGTAGAGAGGAACCAGGCTCTGAGGGGTGGCCAGTCCTCTTCTGGCTGTACTGGGTAGAGAGGAACCAGGCTCTGAGGGGTGGCCAGTCCTCTACTGGCTGTACTGGGTGGAGAGGAACCAGGCTCTGAGGGGTGGCCAGTCCTCTTCTGGCTGTACTGGGTAGAGAGGAACCAGGCTCTGAGGGGTGACCAGTCCTCTTCTGGCTGTACTGGGTAGAGAGGAACCAGGCTCTGAGGGGTGACCAGTCCTCTTCTGGCTGTACTGGGTAGAGAGGAACCAGGCTCTGAGGGGTGGCCAGTCCTCTCCTGTCTGAACCTGGTACAGAGGAACCAGGCTCTGAGGGGTGGCCAGTCCTCTCCTGGCTGTACCTGGTGGAGAGGAACCAGGCTCTGAGGGGTGGCCAGTCCTCTCCTGTCTGTACCTGGTAGAGAGGAACCAGGCTCTGAGGGGTGGCCAGTCCTCTTCTGGCTGTACTGGGTAGAGAGTAACCAGGCTCGGAAGAGTGGTCAGTCCTCTCCTGTCTGTACCTGGTGGAGAGGAACCAGGCTCTGAGGGGTGGCCAGTCCTCTACTGGCTGTACCTGGTGGAGAGGAACCAGGCTCTGAGGGGTGGCCAGTCCTCTACTGGCTGTACCTGGTGGAGAGGAACCAGGCTCTGAGGGGTGGCCAGCACTCTCCTGTCTGTACCTGGTACAGAGGAACCAGGCTCTGAGGGGTGGCCAGTCCTCTTCTGACTGTACTGGGTAGAGAGGAACCAGGCTCTGAGGGGTGGCCAGTCCTCTTCTGTCTGTACTGAATAGAGAGGAACCAGGCTCTGAGGGGTGGCCAGTCCTCTCCTGGCTCATCTCTCCTCTCTCATCCTAGAGAGGAACCAGGCTCTGAGGGGTGGCCAGTCCTCTCCTGGCTCATCTCTCCTCTCTCATCCTAGAGAGGAACCAGGCTCTGAGGGGTGGTCAGTCCTCTCCTGGCTCATCTCTCCTCTCTCATCCTAGAGAGGAACCAGGCTCTGAGGGGTGGCCAGTCCTCTAATGGCTCATCTCTCCTCTCTCATCCTAGAGAGGAACCAGGCTCTGAGGGGTGGCCAGTCCTCTAATGGCTCATCTCTCCTCTCTCATCCTAGAGAGGAACCAGGCTCTGAGGGGTGGCCAGTCCTCTCCTGTCTGTACTGAATAGAGAGGAACCAGGCTCTGAGGGGTGGCCAGTCCTCTCCTGGCTCATCTCTCCTCTCTCATCCTAGAGAGGAACCAGGCTCTGAGGGGTGGCCAGTCCTCTCCTGGCTCATCTCTCCTCTCTCATCCTAGAGAGGAACCAGGCTCTGAGGGGTGGCCAGTCCTCTAATGGCTCATCTCTCTCCTCTCTCATCCTAGAGAGGAACCAGGCTCTGAGGGGTGGCCAGTCCTCTAATGGCTCATCTCTCTCCTCTCTCGTTCTTCCCTATATCTATCACAATAAAAACAATGAAAGACGTCTGCGTATATGCAGAGTACCTGGATATTTTGTTGACCTCCCTGTGGTTCATGGTGTTCAGGACAGAGGAGTCCCCCACCCTCTTCCTGAACCACAGCTCTATCCCTATCCGTGTGTAGAGAAACAACATGGCTGCCATGGGCATCAGGAACAGAGCTACCATGATGAAGGTGGTGTACACTTGTCTGTGGATCAGGGAACGCCAACGCTCCTGACAACACACGTGGTGGTGGTCGTACAGGAAGTCATACTTCACCTGGGAATGGAGGGGAAACGCATCAATTAATCATTCAATCACAGCCTTTGGTTTTCTGGAGTGATTCTGAAAGCGACCGATATGGTTAGGTTAAGTTCGGTTCGGTCAGGTTAAGTTAGGTAAGGTCAGGTCAGGTTAAATTAGGTCAGGTCAAGTTAGGTAAGGTCAGGTTAAGTTAGGTTAGGTCAGATTAGGTTTGGTTAGGTCATGTTAAGTTTGGTAAGGTCAAGATAGATCAGGTTAGGTCAAGTTAGGTCAGGTC
>NW_027002724.1:40174-91880 GCF_036934945.1 Oncorhynchus masou masou | reverse complement strand
TAGGTCAGATTAGTTAGGTCAGGTTAAGTTAGGTTAAGGTAGGTCAGGTTAAGTTAGGTCAGGTCAAGTTAGGTCAAGTTAGAAGTTAGATCAGGTCAGGTTAAGTTAGGTCAGGTCAGATGAAGTTAGGTCAAGTCAGGTGAGGTCAGGTTAAGTTAGGTTAGGTCAGGTCAGGTTAGGTCAAGTTAGGTCAAGTTAGGTCAGGTCAAGTTAGGTCAGGTCAAGTCAGGTCAGGTTAAGTCAGGTCAAGTCAGGTCAAGTTAGGTCAAGTTAAGTTAGGTCAGGTTAAGTCAGGTCAGGTTAAGTTAGGCCAGGTCAAGTTAGGCCAGGTCAAGGTAGGTCAGGTCAAGGTAGGTCAGGTCAAGGTAGGTCAGGTCAAGTTAGGTCAGGGTAAATTAGGTCAGGTTAAGTTAAGTTAGGTCAGGTTAAGTTAGGTCAGGTCAGATTAAGTTAGGTCAGGTGAGGTCAGGTCAAGTTAGGTCAGGTCAAGTTAGGTCAGGTCAAGTTAGATCAGGTCAGATTAAGTTAGGTGAGGTCAGGTCAGGTTAAGTCAGGTCAAGTTAGGTCAGGTCAAGTTAGGTCAGGTGAAATTAGGTCAGGTCAGATTAAGTTAGGTCAGGTGAGGTCAGGTCAGGTTCCGTCAGGTCAAGTTAGGTTAGGTTAGATCAGTTCAGGTTAAGTTAGGTCAGGTTAAGTTAAGTCAGGTCAGGTTAGGTTAGATCAGTTCAGGTTAAGTTAGGTCAGGTTAAGTAAGGTCAGGTCAGGTTAAGTTAGGTCAGGTACGGTTAAATTAGGTCAGGTCAAGTTAGGTCAGGTCAAGGTAGGTCAGGTCAAGGTAGGTCAGGTCAAGGTAGGTCAGGTCAAGGTAGGTCAGGTTAAATTAGGTCAAGTTAAGTTAGGTCAGGTTAAGTTAAATTAGGTCAGGTCAAGGTAGGTCAGGTCAGATTAAGTTAGGTCAGGTGAGGTCAGGTCAGGTTAAGTCAGGTCAAGTTAGGTCAGGTCAAGTTAGGTCAGGTCAAGTTAGGTCAGGTCAGGTCAAGTTAGGTCAGGTCAGGTCAAGTTAAATTAGGTCAGGTTAAATTAGGTCAGGTCAGATTAAGTTAGGTCAGGTGAGGTCAGGTCAGGTTCCGTCAGGTTAAGTTAGGTCAGGTCAAGTTAAGTTAGGTCAGGTCAGGTTAAGTTAGGTCAGGTCAAGGTAGGTCAGGTTAAATTAGGTCAGGTCAGATTAAGTTAGGTCAGGTGAGGTCAGGTCAAGTTAGGTCAAGTTAGGTCAGGTCAAGTTAGGTCAAGGTAGGTCAGGTTCAAGTTAGGTCAGGTTAAATTAGGTCAGGTCAGATTAAGTTAGGCCAGGTGAGGTCAGGTTAAGTTAGGTCAGGTTAAGTAAGGTCAGGTTAAGGTAGGTCAGTTAAGGTTAAATTAGGTCAGCTTAGGTCAGGTCAGGTTAAGTCAGGTCAGGTCAAGTTAGCTTAGGTCAGGTCAAGTTAGGTTAGGTCAGGTCAGGTCAGGTTAGGTTAGGTCAAGATTGGTTAGGTCAAGTCAGGTCAGGTTAAGTTAGGTCAGGTCAGGTTAAGTTAGGTCAGGTCAGGTTAAGTTAGGTCAGGTTAAGTTAGGTCAGGTTAAGTTAGGTCAGGTCAAGTTAGGTTAGGTCAGGTTAGGTTAGGTCAAGATTGGTTAGGTCAAGTCAGGTCAGGTTAAGTTAGATCAGTTCAGGTTAAGTTAGGTCAGGTTAAGTAAGGTCAGGTCAAGTTAAAGTAGGTCAGGTTAAGTTAGGTCAGGTCAGGTTAAGTCAGCTCAGGTTAAGTCAGGTCAGGTTAAGGCAGGTCAGGTTAGGTCAGGTAAAGTTAGGTCAGGTAAAGTTAGGTCAGGTAAAGTTAGGTCAGGTTAAGTTAGGTCAGGTAAAGTTAGGTCAAGTCAGGTTAAGTTAGGTCAGGTTAAGTTAGGTCAGGTCAAGTTAGGTCAGGTCAAGTTAGGTCAAGGTAGGTCAGGTCAAGTTAGGTCAGGTCAAGTTAGGTCAGGTTAAATTAGGTCAGGTTAAATTAGGTCAGGTCAAATTAAGTTAGGTCAGGTTAAATTAGGTCAGGTCAGATTAAGTTAGGCCAGGTGAGGTCAGGTTAAGTTAGGTCAGGTTAAGTAAGGTCAGGTTAAGGTAGGTCAGGTAAGGTTAAATTAGGTCAGCTTAGGTCAGGTCAGGTTAAGTTAGGTCAGGTTAAGTCAGGTCAGGTCAAGTTAGCTTAGGTCAGGTCAAGTTAGGTTAGGTCAGGTCAGGTTAGGTCAAGTCAGGTCAGGTTAAGTTAGGTCAGGTCAAGTTAGCTTAGGTCAAGTTAGGTTAGGTCAGGTCAGGTCAGGTTAGGTCAAGATTGGTTAGGTCAAGTCAGGTCAGGTTAAGTTAGGTCAGGTCAGGTTAAGTTAGGTCAGGTCACGTTAGGTTAGGTCAGGTCCAGTTAGGTCAGGTCAAGTTAGGTCAGGTTAAGTTAGGTCAGGTTAAGTTAGGTCAAGTTAAGTTAGGTCAGGTTAAGTTAGGTTAGGTCAGGTCAGGTCAAGTCAGGTCAGGTTAAGTTAGGTCAGGTCAGGTTAAGTTAAGTTAGGTCAGGTTAGGTTAGGTCAGGTTAAGTTAGGTCAGGTTAAGTTAGGTTAGGTCAGGTCAGGTCAAGTCAGGTCAGGTTAAGTTAGGTCTGGTCAGGTTAAGTTAGGTCAGGTCACGTTAGGTTAGGTCAGGTCAAGTTAGGTCAGGTCAAGTTAGGTCAGGTTAAGTTAGGTCAGGTTAAGTTAGGTTAGGTCAGGTCAGGTTAAGTCAGGTCAGGTTAAGTTAGGTCAGGTCAGGTTAAGTTAGGTCAGGTTAGGTTAGGTCAGGTTAAGTTAGGTCAGGTTAAGTTAGGTCAGGTTAAGTTAAGTTAGGTCAGGTTAAGTTAGGTCAGGTCAGGTCAGGTTAAGTTAAGTCAGGTCAGGTTAAGTCAGGTCAGGTTAAGTTAGGTCAGGTCAGGTTAAGTTAGGTCAGGTTAAGTTAGGTCAGGTTAAGTTAGGTCAGGTCAGGTTAAGTTAGGTCAGGTCAGGTTAAGTTAGGTCAGGTTAAGTTAGGTCAGGTCAAGTTAGGTCAGGTTAAGTTAGGTCAGGTCCGCTTCTTTGGTGCCAGGATGTTTACTGTAAGCGTTTTGGATTTGATTTGAAGCTACAGTAGCTGTGATGGGAGGGGCTTGACACACCTCTAGTTGCTGTACGAACAGCATTGGGGATCCCACAACCACTGATGCACTCCATACAAGTCCTGCACAAAGAAAACATGTCTCAATACAATGACTTCCTCACAATACCACAAGTAATACATCATATACTGTACGCATATGAAGAGTTTCTTTCCAAAACACTGTATCCACCAATTTTTCACATTTGTACCTTCAAGTGTGTGTAAAATTTTACAATTATCATATTTTTAATTAATAGATTTTAGCTGTGTATTACAATGAGTTTGTTGCAATACGCTATCCTGTATTTCTATTGGGTAGCTGGAATAGAATATTCCTATCCTGTATATCTATTGGGTAGCTAGAATAGAATGTTCCTATCCTGTATATCTATTGGGCAGCTGGAATAGAATGTTCCTATCCTGTATATCTATTGGGTAGCTGGAATAGAATGTTCCTATCCTGTATATCGATTGGCCAACTGGCATAGAATGTTCCTATCCTGTATATCTATTGGGTAGCTGGAATAGAATGTTCCTATCCTGTATATCTATTGGGTAGCTGGAATAGAATGTTCCTATCCTGTATATCTATTGGGCAGCTGGAATAGAATGTTCCTATCCTGTATATCTATTGGGTAGCTGGAATAGAATGTTCCTATCCTGTATATCTATTGGGCAGCTGGAATAGAATGTTCCTATCCTGTATATCTATTGGGTAGCTGGAATAGAATGTTCCTATCCTGTATATCTATTGGGCAGCTGGCATAGAATGTTCCTATCCTGTATATCTATTGGGCAGCTGGAATAGAATGTTCCTATCCTGTATATCTATTGGGTAGCTGGAATAGAATGTTCCTATCCTGTATATCTATTGGGCAGCTGGAATAGAATGGTCCTATCCTGTATTTCTATTGGGCAGCTGGCATAGAATGTTCCTATCCTGTATATCTATTGGGTAGCTGGAATAGAATGTTCCTATCCTGTATATCTATTGGGTAGCTGGAATAGAATGTTCGTTGGGTAGCTGGAATAGAATGTTCCTATCCTGTATGTTTAACATGTGAATTCAACACACAAGTCCAGCATCATGCCATAGTGTTTGGTTAGAGTTAGGTCTCGTACCAAATGGCACCCTATCTCCTATACACACTGAACAAAAATACAAACAAAGATCCCAGCAATGTTCCATACACACGAAAAGGGAATTTCTCTCAAATTGTGTACACATTTGTTTACATCCCTGTTAGTTAGCATTTCTCCTTTACCAAGATAATCCATCCACCTGAAAGATGTGGCATATCAAGAAGCTGATTAAAAAGCTTGATCATTACACAGGTGCACCTTGTGCTGAGGATAATAAAAGGCCAAGCTAAAATGTGGAGTTTTGTCACACAACACAATGCCACAGATGTATCAAGTTGAGGAGCATGTCATTGGCATGCTGACTGCAGAAATGTACACCAAAGCTGTTGCCAGAGAATTTATTAATGTTAATTTCACTACCATAAGCCACCTAAGCTATTTTTTTTATCTTTGTGTTGTCAGTGCCTCAGAGCTTTATGAGTTTTTCCCCACTTATCTACACACCATACTCTACTTTTTTTTTATATTATGAAAGAAATTCAACCATAACTGAAGAACTCTCATAGGCTACTATCCAATTCAATTTAAAAAAAATCTCCAACTTTTATCATCTTTCATTACTATCCTCTCACAACGTCTGTACTTAGTGACCTTTAGTCCTCTCCTCCTCTTCTGCCACTCTCCTCTCTCCTCTTCTCCCACTCTCCTCTTCTCCCACTCTCCTCTCTCCTCTTCTCCCACTCTCCTCTTCTCCCACTCTCCTCTCCTCTCTCCTACTCTCCTCTTCTCACACTCTCCTCTTCTCCCACTCTCCTCTTCTCCCACTCTCCTCTTCTCCCACTCTCCTCTCCTCTCTCCTACTCTCCTCTCCTCTCTCCTCTTCTCCCACTCTCCTCTTCTCCCACTCTCCTCTTCTCCCACTCTCCTCTCTCCTCTTCTCCCACTCTCCTCTTCTCCCACTCTCCTCTTCTCCCATTCTCCTCTCTCCTCTTCTCCCATTCTCCTTTCTCCTCTCTCCTCTTCTCCCACTCTCCTCTTCTCCCACTCTCCTCTTCTCCCATTCTCCTTTCTCCTCTCTCCTCTTCGCCCACTCTCCTCTCCTCTCTCCTACTCTCCTCTCTCCTCTTCTCCCACTCTCCTCTCCTCTCTCCTCTTCTCCCACTCTCCTCTCTCCTCTTCTCCCACTCTCCTCTCCTCTCTCCTCTTCTCCCACTCTCCTCTCCTCTCTCCTCTTCTCCCACTCTCCTCTCCTCTCTCCTCTTCTCCCACTCTCCTCTCTCCTCTTCTCCCACTCTCCTCTCCTCTCTCCTCTTCTCCCACTCTCCTCTCCTCTCTCCTCTTCTCCCACTCTCCTCTCCTCTCTCCTCTTCTCCCACTCTCCTCTCCTCTCTCCTCTCCTCTTCTCCCACTCTCCTCTCCTCTCTCCTCTTCTCCCACTCTCCTCTCCTCTCTCCTCTTCTCCCACTCTCCTCTCCTCACTCCTCTTCTCCCACTCTCCTCTCTCCTCTCTCCTCTTCTCCTCTCTCCTCTTCTCCCACTCTCCTCTCCTCTCTCCTCTTCGCCCACTCTCCTCTCCTCTCTCCTACTCTCCTCTCTCCTCTTCTCCCACTCTCTCCTGTTCTCCCACTCTCCTCACTCATTTCTCCTCTTCCCCACCCTTCCTTCTCTGTTCTCACTGACATACACCATCAACACAAAAGCAGAAGGAGTGTTTATTTTTAGAAGCATACCTAGCATCTTGTATGCTCTTTTCGGAGTGTACTGCCTCCTCATTTTCAAGGGGTAGACAATTCCCTGGTACCTCTCCACGGCGATGCAGGTCATTGTGAGAATCCCCGTCACTATGGCCATAGTCTGAACAAAAGGAATCGTCTTGCAGATGAGAACACCTATGAAGAGAAGGGGTTAGAAGTGTCACTCAAAAAACACACTGTACATGGAACAAGCGGAAGTTTCTCCTTACGTTCTCTCATTGGCTGCGGTTACACAGACCAATTCCGATCTTTTCTCACTAATTGGTATTTTGACCAATCAAATCAGCTCTTTTGTCAAGAATTGGACAATATATCATAATTGAGCTGCCGGTGTACTGCAGCCGGTATGGCTCTCGTTATATAACTGCATGGGGAAATTCGTGTGTTGGTAACCCTCACTCCTAAATCCCCTGGCTTCGATGTATAGTCCCGAGAAGGATCCTCACCCATTCAAACAAAATAGTCTATTTTGTGACAGTTCTCAGAATAACCTTTATGACAAAAGGAATGTGATATTGCTCTAAATCTTGTGTGAAATAATGAAAAGGTGAAATAACTCTCAAGCCACCTATAAACCCTAATGTCCGGCAAAACCAGAACATCGATTAAAAACGCTTTACTTAGACTACAACTATGGAAATAAAATACACTGTAAGGCACTGCTCTGTAGCCTATCACCTCCCATGTTGGTTGGTTTTTAACGTCAACATTTTGACTGATGGGTTGAGTGACCCACATCCATCCATTTCATTAAACTGTAGAAGGCACCAGATGGCAATAATACACTGAGATTCTCTTGAAATTATATTTAAAAAAAACGCTCTGCAAACACAACCCGTTCATAAATCAATGAGTGTCAAGGCTCAGATTATAATATTCTTAAACTACTGCCAAATTGAATGCATATCTATATTAATTTTAGGATGAAAACAACAACAACGATTACATATAGGCTTCTAAAGTTTATTCAAACTATCAATGACAGTAGGCACCCCACTGGGCACATACATCAATTCAACGTCTAATTCCACTTTAATACAATGAAATTTCATTGAAACGACGCGGAAATCATGTTAATTCAACCAGTAGACATTCCGTGCAGAGCTGACAGCTGTTGATGGAATCATGGAACAGAGGAACTCACCTCCGAGCCATTCCGACGAGATGTTCTGCAACAAGGTGAACGGGATACAGAAGAATGTGATAAGAAGATCGCTCACCGCCAGAGAACAGATGAAGATATTAGTGGAGGTCTGTATTGCTCTTTTACGCACCACTATGTAGACAACCAAACTGTTCCCAACCAAAGCCAGGAGGAATATGACAGCATACATGATGACGAAAGTCGTTTTAGCGCCCAACGGCAACTCGGGGACGTAGACAAGCGGCTGTATGTTGTAAGACTCGATGAACTCTTGTCGCGTTAAATTGTAATGTTGTAGCATCTCTTGCAGAACCTCGGGTGTTATTTTCGTGGACCCCATTTCTGTTGCCGTTGTCATTTTCTAGGATTTTATGTAAATTCCAGTAGCACAGCCACTACAGACAGGTGTATTTTCCCGCCCGAAACGTGTGTGTTATACACGTGTGGCTGATTAGGCTACTCCAAGCAGTGCGCACTGGTGCGCTCCTCCAAAAAAACATATTTCCACTGTGCGGCGGCTAGATAGTGCATTTCTCCCGTGTCCAGAGGCAAGAGGAACGTGTCTGAGTGACACTTCTAGCCTATACCGCACGTTGTTAGTCTGCTGTTGTTGCTGTGGGCTTATAACCTCTGTCCGTCAAGGGGTGGAACATCCAATTAGCTGTCATTCCAGTCCTCAAAAGACAGAAGGAACACACACACACACACACAGCTTTATGGAAACAAATTAATATTTTTTGTTTGTGTGATTTTGTGCTTTTCATCATAGCCTATACAAGATTGAGGTCTCATGAAAATGTCATTCCTGGTTTTGATCTTTGTGTTCAATTTCCTGAACTCATATAGAGGAGGAGTCAATCAACTTGTCTATCATTGCATCTACTCCAGTTAGTTACATAGTAATATGTTTTTGTGCACAGTGCTCTTCGGAGATGCGCTGTTCGACAACAACACACTTCCTTTGCAAACAGATGTCTGTGATTCTATTATACAGTCCTATCTCAGAACTGTTATGGGGATTCTGACAAGGGTCCCGTCTTTCAATCAAATGTTTTGTGTATATATAGTACTTTTCAAGTACAGCCTGCATGAACATTACACTTGGACTCAACATATATATGGATTTATGTAATTGGGTGCAAGTTACCCATTGTTTATTATGGATGATTTTTCTATATTGTGTTGAGTCTCCTAGCAACATGGGAAACATTGGACCCTAAGTGAGAGGCTGTGTTGAGAGCTGAGTCTCCTAGCAACATGGGAAACATTGGACCCTAAGTGAGAGGCTGTGTTGGGAGTTGAGTCTCCAAGCAACATGGGAAACATTGGACCCTAAGTGAGAGGCTGTGTTGGGAGCTGAGTCTCCTAGCAACATGGGAAACATTGGACCCTAAGTGAGAGGCTGTGTTGAGAGCTGAGTATCCTAGCAACATGGGAAGCATTGGACCCTAAGTGAGAGGCTGTGTTGGGAGCTGAGTCTCCTAGCAACATGGGAAACATTGGACCCTAAGTGAGAGGCTGTGTTGGGAGCTGAGTCTCCTAGCAACATGGGAAGCATTGGACCCTAAGTGAGAGGCTGTGTTGAGAGCTGAGTCTCCTAGCAACATGGGAAACATTGGACCCTAAGTGAGAGGCTGTGTTGGGAGCTGAGTCTCCTAGCAACATGGGAAACATTGGACCCTAAGTGAGAGGCTGTGTTGGGAGCTGAGTCTCCTAGCAACATGGGAAACATTGGACCCTAAGTGAGAGGCTGTGTTGGGAGCTGAGTCTCCAAGCAACATGGGAAACATTGGACCCTAAGTGAGAGGCTGTGTTGGGAGCTGAGTCTCCAAGCAACATGGGAAACATTGGACCCTAAGTGAGAGGCTGTGTTGGGAGCTGAGTCTCCTAGCAACATGGGAAACATTGGACCCTAAGTGAGAGGCTGTGTTGGGAGCTGAGTCTCCTAGCAACATGGGAAACATTGGACCCTAAGTGAGAGGCTGTGTTGGGAGCTGAGTCTCCTAGCAACATGGGAAACATTGGACCCTAAGTGAGAGGCTGTGTTGAGAGCTGAGTCTCCAAGCAACATGGGAAGCATTGGACCCTAAGTGAGAGGCTGTGTTGGGAGCTGAGTCTCCAAGCAACATGGGAAACATTGGACCCTAAGTGAGAGGCTGTGTTGGGAGCTGAGTCTCCAAGCAACATGGGAAACATTGGACCCTAAGTGAGAGGCTGTGTTGGGAGCTGAGTATCCTAGCAACATGGGAAGCATTGGACCCTAAGTGAGAGGCTGTGTTGGGAGCTGAGTATCCTAGCAACATGGGAAACATTGGACCCTAAGTGAGAGGCTGTGTTGAGAGCTGAGTCTCCTAGCAACATGGGAAACATTGGACCCTAAGTGAGAGGCTGTGTTGGGAGCTGAGTATCCTAGCAACATGGGAAACATTGGACCCTAAGTGAGAGGCTGTGTTGGGAGCTGAGTATCCTAGCAACATGGGAAACATTGGACCCTAAGTGAGAGGCTGTGTTGGGAGCTGAGTATCCTAGCAACATGGGAAACATTGGACCCTAAGTGAGAGGCTGTGTTGGGAGCTGAGTCTCCTAGCAACATGGGAAACATTGGACCCTAAGTGAGAGGCTGTGTTGGGAGCTGAGTCTCCAAGCAACATGGGAAACATTGGACCCTAAGTGAGAGGCTGTGTTGAGAGCTGAGTCTCCAAGCAACATGGGAAACATTGAACCCTAAGTGAGAGGCTGTGTTGGGAGCTGAGTCTCCAAGCAACATGGGAAACATTGGACCCTAAGTGAGAGGCTGTGTTGAGAGCTGAGTCTCCAAGCAACATGGGAAACATTGGACCCTAAGTGAGAGGCTGTGTTGGGAGCTGAGTCTCCAAGCAACATGGGAAACATTGAACCCTAAGTGAGAGGCTGTGTTGGGAGCTGAGTCTCCAAGCAACATGGGAAACATTGGACCCTAAGTGAGAGGCTGTGTTGGGAGCTGAGTCTCCTAGCAACATGGGAAACATTGGACCCTAAGTGAGAGGCTGTGTTGGGAGCTGAGTCTCCTAGCAACATGGGAAACATTGGACCCTAAGTGAGAGGCTGTGTTGGGAGCTGAGTCTCCAAGCAACATGGGAAACATTGGACCCTAAGTGAGAGGCTGTGTTGGGAGCTGAGTCTCCAAGCAACATGGGAAACATTGAACCCTAAGTGAGAGGCTGTGTTGGGAGCTGAGTCTCCTAGCGACATTGGAAACATTGGACCCTAAGTGAGAGGCTGTGTTGGGAGCTGAGTCTCCAAGCGACATGGGAAACATTGAACCCTAAGTGAGAGGCTGTGTTGGGAGCTGAGTCTCCTAGCGACATTGGAAACATTGGACCCTAAGTGAGAGGCTGTGTTGGGAGCTGAGTCTCCTAGCAACATGGGAAACATTGGACCCTAAGTGAGAGGCTGTGTTGGGAGCTGAGTCTCCAAGCAACATGGGAAACATTGGACCCTAAGTGAGAGGCTGTGTTGGGAGCTGAGTCTCCAAGCAACATGGGAAACATTGGACCCTAAGTGAGAGGCTGTGTTGGGAGCTGAGTCTCCAAGCAACATGGGAAACATTGGACCCTAAGTGAGAGGCTGTGTTGGGAGCTGAGTCTCCAAGCAACATGGGAAACATTGGACTCTAAGTGAGAGGCTGTGTTGGGAGCTGAGTCTCCTAGCAACATGGGAAACATTGAACCCTAAGTGAGAGGCTGTGTTGGGAGCTGAGTCTCCAAGCAACATGGGAAACATTGGACCCTAAGTGAGAGGCTGTGTTGAGAGCTGAGTCTCCTAGCAACATGGGAAACATTGGACCCTAAGTGAGAGGCTGTGTTGGGAGCTGAGTCTCCTAGCAACATGGGAAACATTGAACCCTAAGTGAGAGGCTGTGTTGGGAGCTGAGTCTCCTAGCAACATGGGAAACATTGAACCCTAAGTGAGAGGCTGTGTTGGGAGCTGAGTCTCCTAGCAACATGGGAAACATTGGACCCTAAGTGAGAGGCTGTGTTGGGAGCTGAGTCTCCTAGCAACATGGGAAACATTGGACCCTAAGTGAGAGGCTGTGTTGGGAGCTGAGTCTCCTAGCAACATGGGAAACATTGGACCCTAAGTGAGAGGCTGTGTTGGGAGCTGAGTATCCTAGCAACATGGGAAACATTGGACCCTAAGTGAGAGGCTGTGTTGAGAGCTGAGTATCCTAGCAACATGGGAAACATTGGACCCTAAGTGAGAGGCAGTGTTGAGAGCTGAGTATCCTAGCAACATGGGAAACATTGGACCCTAAGTGAGAGGCTGTGTTGGGAGCTGAGTCTCCAAGCAACATGGGAAACATTGGACCCTAAGTGAGAGGCTGTGTTGGGAGCTGAGTCTCCTAGCAACATGGGAAACATTGGACCCTAAGTGAGAGGCTGTGTTGAGAGCTGAGTATCCTAGCAACGTGGGAAACATTGGACCCTAAGTGAGAGGCTGTGTTGGGAGCTGAGTCTCCTAGCAACATGGGAAACATTGAACCCTAAGTGAGAGGCTGTGTTGAGAGCTGAGTATCCTAGCAACATGGGATACATTGGACCCTAAGTGAGAGGCTGTGTTGGGAGCTGAGTATCCTAGCAACATGGGAAACATTGGACCCTAAGTGAGAGGCTGTGTTGAGAGCTGAGTATCCTAGCAACATGGGAAACATTGGACCCTAAGTGAGAGGCTGTGTTGAGAGCTGAGTATCCTAGCAACATGGGAAACATTGGACCCTAAGTGAGAGGCTGTGTTGAGAGCTGAGTATCCTAGCAACATGGCAAGCATTGGACCCTAAGTGAGAGGCTGTGTTGAGAGCTGAGTATCCTAGCAACATGGGAAACATTGGACCCTAAGTGAGAGGCTGTGTTGGGAGCTGAGTCTCCTAGCGATATGGGAAACATTGGACCCTAAGTGAGAGGCTGTAGATTGTGGGGAAGCTGAACATTTTGGGGAGGCTGTAGACTGTGGGGAGGCTGTAGATTGTGGGGAAGCTGAATATTGTTGGGAGGCTGTAGATTGTGGGGAGGCTGTAGATTGTGGGGAGGCTAAAGATATTTGGGAGGCTGTAGATTGTGGGGAAGCTGTAGATTGTGGAGAGGCTGTAGATTGTGGAGAGGCTGAAGACTCTTGAGAGGCTGTAGATTGCGGGGAAGCTGAAGACTGTAGGAGGCTGAAGACCCTTGAGAGGCTGTAGATTGCGGGGAAGCTGAAGACTGTAGGAGGCTGAAGACTCTTGAGAGGCTGTAGATTGTGGAGAGGCTGTAGATTGCGGGGAAGCTGAAGACTGTAGGAGGCTGAAGACTCTTGAGAGGCTGTAGACCAGTGATCATCAACTAGATTCAGCCGCGGGCCGATTTTGTTCTTGAGCGGATGGTCGGGGGGCCGAAACACGCTGTAGACTGTGGAGACGATTGTAAACTGTAGGGAGGATGTAGACCATGGTTCCCCAACATGCGGCCAATGACATCATCAACCAATTAGTATACAATTAGTAGGAAATTAATACTCCCAATTGGTCAAAATCACACGATGCACACCGATGATGTCATGGTAAACACTGATCTCAGAGAGCGAAGCCTCTGGAGATTAGTGTTTACCATGACATCATCGGTGTGCATCGTGTGATTTGGACCAATTGGGAGTCGGCGTTGCCTACTAATTGTCTACAAGCGGGATCGGATTGAATCCTGGACTAAATGAGAGTGTCTGGCCTTTTAAACTGTTAGTTCTCTAGCTGTCAAAATCATGACATGTTTATTCAATGTCACCGTCAATGGTGTCGGTCATTGTGTTTTAATTTCCACAAAAAGGTACCTTGCCATTGGTTAATTGTTAATCTGTTGCCACCAACAACGCTCTGTTATACCATAACAACACATGACTCCTGATTCACCTGGCATGTGTTCCTTAGCATCTGAAGAAACTGCTTTGAAATTGGAATAGCTTCATACCAAGCTGAGGTATCAAGGCTGAGGCTCTTCTCATTAGGGACTCCCCCCCCCTGCCTAAACAGAGGTTAAATCAAATGAGAACTATACAGTTATCACACACACTGAGGAAGGCCACGTTGAAACATTCAGTGTGTGGCAAGACATGTTGCTAGAAGATAAAGAAAAAGCTTAAATTACAACTTGTATCAGATGAGGCCTGTTTTATTTTTTCATTTTGTACGTGATTACACAGGTATACTTGAAATGGTTATAGGTTATAAGTTATAGGTTATAGGTTATGCAATTACAAGTCTGTTGACTTCGATGTCAATAATGTAACTTCTGATGGACACGCAGCGTGTCAAAACCTGCTTTTCATTACCACTAACCGGGTTATAAAACGTCGTTGAGAAGAACTTGACTTGTTCCCGGGCCGGGACCAGTTCGTCTATCATCTGTAGCAGTAACAGCAATCATCAAAAGGCTGTTCAATCTGGTGTGGTGGGTACTAGTGAGTAGGAGTATGTCTCTTCCCTGTGGCTCCCTTTGACTTCCTGTGGCTCCCTGTGGCTTCCTGTGGCTTCCTGTGGCTCCCTGTGGCTCCCTGTGGCTTCCGGTGGCTTCCTCTGATGTATGTGTTCTTTGTGGTCCTGTACGGCTCAGTCGGTAGAGCGTGGCGCTTGCAACGCCCGCATTGTGGGAACTGTTCCCGTGGGGCCGGCCATACGAAGTCAGTATGACTGTGAGCGGCTTTGGATTAAAGCAGATAATAAATGGCACACATTCTATTATAGTACCTTTGGTCCCAGCAGGGGGACTCACATGGTTCGTTCTCCGCTGACGATCTGACGCTACTCTCTCTTTCTTCAGGGAAGCCCTTTGATTCCCTCACACACGAAGAAGAACGTCTAAGACCTCACATAGACAGTAATGAAGAAGAGACTAAGAGCTCACATAGACAGTAATGAAGAAGAGACTCTAAGAGCTCACATAGACAGTAATGAAGAAGAGTCTCTAAGACCTCACATAGACAGTAATGAAGAAGAGACTCTAAGAGCTCACATAGACAGTAATGAAGAAGAGTCTCTAAGACCTCACATAGACAGTAATGAAGAAGAACCTCTAAGACCTCACATAGACAGTAATGAAGAAGAGACTCTAAGAGCTCACATAGACAGTAATGAAGAAGAGTCTCTAAGACCTCACATAGACAGTAATGAATAAGAGACTCTAAGAGCTCACATAGACAGTAATGAAGAAGAGTCTCTAAGACCTCACATAGACAGTAATGAAGAAGAACCTCTAAGACCTCACATAGACAGTAATGAAGAAGAGTCTAAGAGCTCACATAGACAGTAATGAAGAAGAGTCTCTAAGAGCTCACATAGACAGTAATGAAGAAGAGTCTCTAAGACCTCACATAGACAGTAATGAAGAAGAGACTCTAAGAGCTCACATAGACAGTAATGAAGAAGAGTCTCTAAGACCTCACATAGACAGTAATGAAGAAGAACCTCTAAGACCTCACATAGACAGTAATGAAGAAGAGTCTTTAAGAGCTCACATAGACAGTAATGAAGAAGAGTCTCTAAGAGCTCACATAGACAGTAATGAAGAAGAGTCTCTAAGAGCTCACATAGACAGTAATGAAGAAGAGACTCTAAGAGCTCACATAGACAATAATGAAGTTGAGCCTCTATCGTCGGACGGGACCACATTGTCTCCCGACACCTTCTGTCTCAGCCTCCAGTATTTATGCTGCAATAGTTTATGTGTCGGGGGGCTGGGGTCAGTCTGTTATATCTGGAGTATTTCCCCTGTCTCCCTCTCATTCTCTCTCTAATTCTCTTTCTCTTCACTCAGAGAACACAAGCCCTAGGTCCATGCTTCAGGACTAACTTACATGATGACTCCTTGCTGTCCCCAGTCCACCTGGCCGTGCTGCTGCTCCAGTTTCAACTGTTCTGCCTGCAGCTATGGAACCCTGACCTGTTCACCGGACGTGCTACCTGTCCCAGACCTGCTGTTTTCAACTCTCTAGAGACAGCAGGAGCAGTAGAGATACTCTGAATGATCAGCTATGAAAAGCCAACTAACATTTACTCTTGAGGTGCTGACCTGTTCCACCCTCTCCAACCACTGTGATTACTATTATTTGACCCTGCTGGTCATCTATGAACATTTAAAAAATATTGGCCATGTTCTGTTATAATCTCCACCTGGCACAGCCAGAAGAGGACTGGCCACCCCTCATAGCCTGGTTCCTCTCTAGGTTTCTTCCTAGGTTTTAGCCTTTCTAGGGAGTTTTTCCTAGCCACCGTGCTTCTACACCTGCATTGCTTGCTGTTTGGGGTTTTAGGCTGAGTTTCTGTACAGCACTTTGTGACATCAGCTGATGTAAGAAGGGCTTTCTAAATACATTTGATTGAATTTGATTAAATGAATACTGTGTTCCAATATAATTGTAATCTTCACAGTCTCTTTTGTATACAGTTATACCATTAAAAAAAAATAAAAAAATTGTGGTCATTGAGCAGACGCTCTTATTCACAGTGACTTACAGTAGTAGTGAATGCAAACATCGTGCCTCGTCAGCGCACGCGGTTGAGAAACACTTATCTAACCACTAGGCTACCCTGCCGCCCCAGTGAATGCAAACATCTCCGTACTGGTGAACGCACACTGCCTCGTCAGCGCACGCGGTTGAGAAACACTTATCTTAGCACAAGGCTCATTTGAATTGCAAAGCCTCCATTGTTGGGTAAACAGAAACTCGTAGATGATATCTGTTTAAATGACACGTATAAACAGGATAAAGAGGGATTTCATTACCGATGCACTTTTACTCTTTGCTTTAAAGCTCTGTTATCAGAAGCCTGGGAAAAAAAATAGTTAAAAGATCTGGATAATAAAAGAAAAAGCAACAAAAATGGTTTTGTCTTGGGATTTTTCTCTGTTTTATTTGGACAGGAGCTCGTGCTGAAATATCATGTTTGATGATCTTGTCTGTGTTTTGTCTGCTTGAGAATGAGTAAGTGTTAAAAATAAATGGTTCTGTTATTACGACTCAGGATAACATGAACCCAGATGCAGACACTGGAGGCGGAGGATTCCGTTCTTAGATCAGTTATTATAACACAGGGACCCAGGCAGAGGTTCATAACCAGATCAGAGTCCGACAGGTACTGGACGACAGGCAGGCTCAGGGTCTGCCTGCCGCTCAGGGAAACCAAAAAACTAGATAGCAGGGAAACACAGGAAACAAGCTGGAACAAGTTGACAAACAAGACACACTGGCAACACACAAACAGAAGATGCAGGTATAAATAAACAGGGGATAATGGGAGACACCTGGTGGGGGGCGGAGACACATGGTGGGGGGTGTAGACACCTGGTGGGGGGCAGAGACACATGGTGGGGGGTGGAGACACATGGTGGGGGGTGGAGACACCTGGTGGGGGGGGGGTGGAGACACATGGTGGGGGCGGAGACACATGGTGGGGGGTGGAGACACCTGGTGGGGGGGGTGGAGACACCTGGTGGGGGGATGGAGACACCTGGTGGGGGGGCGGAGACACATGGTGGGGGGTGGAGACACCTGGTGGGGGGGGGGTGGAGACACCTGGTGGGGGGGGATGGAGACACCTGGTGGGGGGGTGGAGACACCTGGTGGGGGGATGGAGACACCTGGTGGGGGGTGGAGACACCTGGTGGGGGGTGGAGACACCTGGTGGGGGGTGGAGACACCTGGTGGGGGGGGGGTGGAGACACCTGGTGGGGGGATGGAGACACCTGGTGGGGGGGTGGAGACACCTGGTGGGGGGTGGAGACACCTGGTGGGGGGTGGAGACACCTGGTGGGGGGTGGAGACACCTGGTGGGGGGTGGAGACACCTGGTGGGGGGGGGAGACACCTGGTGGGGGGTGGAGAAACCTGGTGGGCGGTGGAGACACCTGGTGGGGGTGGAGACACCTGGAGGGGGTGGAGACACCTGGAGGGGGTAGAGACACCTGCTGGGGGGGTTAGAGACACCTGGTGGGAGGTGGAGACACCTGGTGGGGGGGTGGAGACACCTGGAGGGGGGGTGGAAACACCTGGTGGGGGGGTGAAGACACCTGGTGGGGGGTGGAGACACCTGGTGGGAGGTGGAGACACCTGGTGGGGGGGTGGAGACTCATGGGGGGGGGGGTAAAACAGATCAGGATGTGACATCTATATAGCTCCAAATAAGGTTCTTTGTCTTGTAACCATAGCGGATCTCTTTTCATGTTCAGTTTGTGAATAGAAGGATGTGTTCCAAATTACTTGTCACCTTAACTGGCACCCTATTCCCTATATAGAGCACTACTTTTGACCAGAGACATATGGGTCACGGCCAAAAGTAGTGCACTATATAGGAAATAGGATGGCCTGGTGGTGATGAGGTTGATTCAACAGGCCATGGAAGACAGCATCTCATCCAGCCGGCAGCAGCAGAGGGTGGGTGAGGGCGACATACAGCGAGGATACTGACTATCTCCAGCCGGGCATGGAGGTAAAACAAACACTTAAAGACGTCCTTCCGGTATAAAAACGGCAATGTTCACACACTAAAGACTAGAAATGTATGCCTTTTCTTTTTAGACAACAACTGCAAGCTTCAAGGGGTAGGTCTGATGGTGACATTGTGATGTCATCATTCTCCCCCCTTGCTGAGGAACAAAGAGGAAAGGCCCCTCCCCTACTTGTGATGTCATGAGGTAACCTGGAACACCTAATGAGATGTACCTTTTGTTAAGTAAATCAGGTGTTTCAATTTGTAAGTCGCTCTGGATAAGAGCGTCTGCTAAATGACTTAAATGTAAATGTAAATGTAAAGGAGACTGGGGTGCTACGTTAACACCAGGTTGGTTTGGATGACAACAGGGATCTCAGAGAGCTAATTTAGTTCAATCAAGTGAAAATGTATTTGTATTATAATTCTTTACCTTTACTGATTGTTTGTTAGCGCTTGATTTACCATTGGTTTACACACTGAGTATACAATACATTAAGAACACCTGCTCTTTCCATGACATAGGGTGTTTCTCAAAATGCGTACTACCATGCTCACGCAAATTGGAGCATGGGATGCTGGGAGTATGAGTCCAAATGGAAGTATGCAAAACGGAGCACGGAGGACACTTCTGGAACGCGTACTCAGTTTGTACATATTTTGAAGCACGCATCGATGCTACAACGGAAAGTAATGCAAAGAAATATGACTCTCAACGACTGTAAAAAAAAAAAACGATGCAAAATGTATTGAAATCAATGGCAGGCCATTATATGAGCTGAAGTGAGAGAAAATACAATCCGTCTTCAGAATGTAATGTTGCCTATTCACATCTCATATGTTGCCTGACGACAATATTTTATCTTGCTACATTAATAAATACATGCTGTGTTCATTTTGACACGTTTAATTTTACCTTTATTTAACTAGGCAAGTCAGTTAAGAACAAATTCTTATTTCTGCCTGTTTAGGGCAGAACGACAGATTTGTACCTTGTCAGCTCAGGGGTTTGAACTTGCAACCTTCTGGTTACTAGTCCAACGCTCTAACCACTAGTCTACCTGCCGTCCCTACACACTAACCACTAGTCTACCTGCCGTCCCTACACTCTAACCACTAGGCTACCCTGCGTCCCTACACTCTTACCACTAGGCTACCCTGCCGTCCCTACACACTAACCACTAGTCTACCTGCTGTCCCAACACTCTTACCACTAGGCTACCCTGCCGTCCCTACACTCTAACCACTAGGCTACCTGTCGTCCCTACACTCTAACCACTAGGCTACCCTGCCGTCCCTACACTCTAACCACTAGGCTACCCTAACCCCCCTACACTCTAACCACTAGTCTACCTGCCGTCCCTACACTCTAACCACTAGGCTACCCTGCCGTCCCTACACTCTAACCACTAGTCTACCTGCCGTCCCTACACTCTAACCACTAGGCTACCTGCCATCCCTACACTCTAACCACTAGTCTACCTGCCGTCCCTACACTCTAACCACTAGGCTACCTGCCGTCCCTACACTCTAACCACTAGGCTACCCTGCCGTCCCTACACTCTAACCACTAGTCTACCTGCCGTCCCTACACTCTAACCACTAGGCTACCCTGCCGTCCCTACACTCTAACCACTAAGCTACCTGCCGTCCCTACACTCTAACCACTAGGCTACCCTGCCGTCCCTACACTCTAACCACTAGGCTACCTGCCTCCCCTACACTCTAACCACTAGGCTACCTGCCTCCCCCCTCTAACCACTAGGCTACCTGCCGTCCCTACACTCTAACCACTAGGCTACCCTGCCATCCCTACACTCTAACCACTAGTCTACCTGCCGTCCCTACACTCTAACCACTAGTCTACCTGCCATCCCTACACTATAACCACTAGGCTACCCTGCCATCCCTACACTCTAACCACTAGTCTACCTGCCGTCCCTACACTCTAACCACTAGTCTACCTGCCATCCCTACACTATAACCACTAGGCTACCCTGCCGTCCCTACACTCTAACCACTAGTCTACCTGCCGTCCCTACACTCTAACCACTAGGCTACCCTGGCTACGTACCATATATCACGAGCCCATAATAAGTCAGCTTTTGATGGTATCTCACATTACACCACCATCGGAGGCAAAGTGAATGGAGTTCAGAGGTAAGAGAGGAGGAACATTCCAACGTATCCTTACGGCTCTGAGCCCCACTGTTCCCCCGGGGCACCGACGACGTGGATGTCCATTATGGCAGCCCCCCCCCCCCCCTCCGGCACCTCTCTGATTCAGACGAGTTGGGTTAAAAGCGGAAGACACATTTCAGTTGGAATACATTCAGTTGGACCACTGACTAGGTATCCCCCTTTCCCTTTTCACCGGGGCCCTCCGGCGAGGTCCTCCCGCGGGTCCCCCCTGTCCTTCCCACTCCACCGTCGTACTGCTACAGGTATCCATATTCCCAGTGATTATTGACATTATGATTATTGCTATTGTCAGTGAAATCATGTGCCCATACATTTGAATTCCATCTGTTACTGTTAGCCCTAATGGGAAGTCCACTGTTATCTGTTACTGTTAGCCCAAATGGGAAGTCCACTGTTATCTGTTACTGTTAGCCCTAATGGGAAGTCCACTCTTATCTGTTACTGTTAGCCCAAATGGGAAGTCCTCTGTTACTGTTAGCCCAAATGGGAAGTCCACTCTTATCTGTTACTGTTAGCCCAAATGGCAAGTCCACTGTTCTCTGTTACTGTTAGTCCACTGTTATCTGTTACTGTTAGCCCAAATAGGAAGTCCACTATCTCTGTTACTGTTAGCCCAAATGGGAAGTCCACTATCTCTGTTACTGTTAGCCCTAATGGGAAGCCCACTGTTATCTCTGTTACTGTTGGCCCTAATGGGAAGTCCACTATCTCTGTTACTGTTAGCCCTAATGGGAAGCCCACTGTTATCTCTGTTACTGTTAACACTAATGGGAAGTCCACTGTTATCTCTGTTACTGTTAACCCTAATGGGAAGCCCACTATCTCTGTTACTGTTAACCCTAATGGGAAGCCCACTGTTATCTCTGTTACTGTTAGCCCTAATGGGAAGTCCACTGTTATCTCTGTTACTGTTAACCTTAATGGGAAGTCCACTGTTATCTCTGTTACTGTTAACCCTAATGGGAAGCCCACTGTTATCTCTGTTACTGTTAACCCTAATGGGAATCCCACTGTTATCTCTGTTACTGTTAACCCTAATGGGAAGCCCACTGTTATCTCTGTTACTGCTAGCCCACTGTTATCTCTGTTACTGTTAGCCCAAATGGGAAGTCCACTGTTATCTCTGTTACTGTTAACCCTAATGGGAAGTCCACTGTTATCTCTGTTACTGTTAACCCTAACGGGAAGCCCACTGTTATCTCTGTTACTGTTAACCCTAATGGGAAGCCCACTGTTATCTCTGTTACTGTTAACCCTAATGGGAAGCCCACTGTTATCTCTGTTACTGCTAGCCCACTATCTCTGTTACTGTTAGCCCTAATGGGAAGTCCACTGTTATCTCTGTTACTGTTAACCCTAATGGGAAGTCCACTGTTATCTCTGTTACTGTTAACCCTAATGGGAAGCCCACTGTTATCTCTGTTACTGTTAACCCTAATGGGAAGCCCACTGTTATCTCTGTTACTGTTAACCCTAATGGGAAGTCCACTGTTATCTCTGTTACTGCTAGCCCACTGTTATCTCTGTTACTGTTAGCCCTAATGGGAAGCCCACTGTTATCTCTGTTACTGTTAGCCCAAATGGGACGCCCACTGTTATCTCTGAAACTGTTAGCCCTAATGGGAAGTCCACTGTTATCTCTGTTACTGTTAACCCTAATGGGAAGTCCACTGTTATCTCTGTTACTGCTAGCCCTAATGGGAAGCCCACTGTTATCTGCGTTCAGGGGATCTATGTGTTTGAGAGTGAGTTGGAAAGTGGGCTGGAAAGTGAGCAGACATTCTGCCTTCCCCTGGACCCAGCTACCTGCCTCCTCCTGTGTATGACCTTCTGCCTGCCCCTGGACCCAGCTACCTGCCTCCTCCTGTGTATGACCTTCTGCCTTCCCCTGGACCCAGCTACCTGCCTCCTCCTGTGTATGACCTACTGCCTGCCCCTGGACCCAGCTACCTGCCTCCTCCTGTGGTCCTTTCCAAATAAACACCTGCTGCGCCCTGTTCTTGAACCCAGCACTCTGTCTCCCACCGTATTCATTACACATGTTTTTTCCCCACCCATCTACACACAATACCCCATAATAACAAAGTGAAAACATGTTTTTAGAAAGTTTAGCAAATGTATCGAAAATTATATACAGAAATATTTAATTTACATAAGTATTCACACTCCTTTGCTATGACACCAAATTGAGCTCAGGTGCATCCAATTTCCTTTGATCATTCTTGAGATGTCACTACAACTTGATTGGGGTCCACCTGTGGCCAATTAAATTGTTTGGACATGATTTAGAAAGAAACACAGCTGTCCCCCAGTTGACAGTGCATGTCAGAGCAGGAACTATACCATGAAGATGAAGGAACTGATATATCTCTGAGTTAGAATTGTGATGAGGCATACAGTGCTGTGAAATAGTATTTGCCCCCTTTCTAATTTTCTCGATTTTAAGCATATTTTTGTTTATACTGAATGCTATCAGATCTTCAACCAAAGACTAATATTAGATAATCTGTCCATAGAACATTCTTCCAAGAGTCTAGATGATCATCCAGGTGTTTCCAGGTGCTTTTTTTGGCAAACTTGAGTTAACGTTTTTGGATGAGATGGGTCCCATTTCTGTCTGGTGAAAATCAAACACTGCATTCCACTGTAAGAACCTGTTGAAGGAATTGAATTATTCTGTTTTAATTCCCAATTAAAATTAAACACTGTCAATTCATAAGGATTTGTAAGACCCTTATTTTATAGGAATGGACAGGGCCCCGGTCTTAATGTCAAGTGACAGCCTTTATTCAAGAGAGTACTGAGTTCATACATATTTTACCACAGGTTATAAACTGAAAATGACATCAGCGTTTTCTAAATGTTCCGTCTCTTCTTGACACTGGTAGAAAGGCCCTATAGCTCTCAAGTCTTCCCTCCTCGCCTAGAGCCAAGGTCAGTCAGTGTAGATAAGCATTCGAGACAGTCTCGAGATAGTTCATTCATTTGTACCAAGGAACAGACCGTCATTGTTCTAACTTTTGCCCACGTTCACACACACACATTATTTTCAGTACTGGGATCAAGAAAGAAAACTCATACATATACAGTAACATTTAGTATTCTGATTAGTACATGTATAGTAACATAATAGCATTCGGATTAGTCAGTCCTGATTGAAATGTATACATAATTAGTCATCATTGATAAAAACAGAACCTCATATCAACTGTCAAGCGTGGTGGTAATTAACACTGCATTCCACTGTAAGAACCTCATATCAACTGTCAAGCGTGATGGTAATTAACACTGCATTCCACTGTTTAGAACCTCATATCAACTGTCAAGCGTGATGGTAATTAACACTGCATTCCACTGTTTAGAACCTCATATCAACTGTCAAGCATGGTGGTAATTAACACTGCATTCCACTGTTTAGAACCTCATATCAACTGTCAAGCGTGGTGGTAATTAACACTGCATTCCACTGTTTAGAACCTCATATCAACTGTCAAGTGTGGTGGTGGTTAACACTGCATTCCACTGTTTAGAACCTCATATCAACTGTCAAGCGTGGTGGTGGTAATTAACACTGCATTCCACTGTAAGAACCTCATATCAACTGTCAAGCGTGGTGGTGGTTAACACTGCATTCCATTGTTTAGAACTTCATATCAAGTGTCAAGCGTGGTGGTAATTAACACTGCATTACACTGTAAGAACCTCATATCAACTGTCAAGTGTGGTGGTGGTTAACACTTCATTCCACTGTTTAGAACCTCATATCAACTGTCAAGTGTGGTGGTAATTAACACTGCATTCCACTGTAAGAACCTCATATCAAGCGTGGTGGTAATTAACACTGCATTCCACTGTAAGAACCTCATATCAACTGTCAAGCGTGGTGGTGGTTAACACTGCATTCCATTGTTTAGAACCTCATATCAACTGTCAAGCGTGGTGGTAATTAACACTGCATTCCACTGTAAGAACCTCATATCAACTGTCAAGTGTGGTGGTGGTTAACACTTCATTCCACTGTTTAGAACCTCATATCAACTGTCAAGTGTGGTGGTAATTAACACTGCATTCCACTGTAAGAACCTCATATCAAGCGTGGTGGTAATTAACACTGCATTCCACTGTAAGAACCTCATATCAACTGTCAAGCGTGGTGGTGGTTAACACTGCATTCATTCAGCTTCCCTTTATCTAATATTAGGTTTTGGTTGAAGGTTTGATAACATTCAGTATAAAACATGTGCAGAAATAGAGAAAATCAGAAAGGGGGCAAGTAGTTTTTCATATTCATAGCACTGCATATTTGGGGAAGACTATAAAACGATTGATTGAGTGATGAACGTTTCCAAGAACAGTCTCCATTATTGGACATTTGCAAAAATCTGGAATTGCCCAGACTGCGTAGAGATGGCCATCCAAACAAACTGAGCAACCGGGCAAGAAGGACCTTGGTCAGGGAGGTGACCAAGAACCAAATGACCACTCTGACAGAACCAAAGAGTTCCTTGGCTGAGATGGGAGAAGCTGCCAGAAGGACAACAGTCTCTACAGTATTTCACCCATCTGGGCTTTATGGGAGAGTGGCCAGAGGGAAGCCGCTCCTGAGAACATGCACACGACAGCACGCCTGGAGTTTGCAAAAAAGCACATAAAGGCAAAAGATTCTGTGGCCCGATGAAACTAAATGTAACTCTTTGGCCAGAACGCAAAGCGCTATATCTGAAGAAAACCAGGCACAGCTCATCATCCATCTAACACCATCCCTACTGTGAAGTATGGTGGTGGCAGCATCATGCTATGGGTACGCTTTTCGGCGGCAGGGACTGGGAGACTGGTAAGGATAGAGGGAACAGTGAATGGAGCCAAATACAGGCAAATCTTAGTTGAGAATCTGCTTCAGCGTGCAAACAACCTTAGACTGGGGCAAAGATTTACGTTCCGTCAGGACAATGACCTCAAGCATACAACCAAAGCAACGCTGGAATGACTTCAGAACAATAATGTGAAAGTCCTTGAGTGGCTGAATCTCATTGAAAATCTGTGGGAAGACTTGAAGATTGCTGTTCACCGCCACTCCCAATCTAACTTAACAGAGCTTGAGAAAATATGCAAGGAAGAATTGGAGAAAATCCCCAAATCCAGATGTGCAAAGCTGAAACAGACCTACCCAAGACGACTCAAAGCTGAAACAGACCTACCCAAGACGACTCAAAGCTGAAACAGACCTACCCAAGACGACTCAAAGTTGAAACAGACATATCCAAGACGAATCAAAGCTGAAACAGACCTATCCAAGACGACTCAAAGCTGAAACAGACCTACCCAAGACGACTCAAAGCTGAAACAGACCTACCCAAGACGACTCAAAGCTGAAACAGACCTACCCAAGACGACTCAAAGCTGAAACAGACATACCCAAGACGACTCAAAGCTGAAACAGACCTACCCAAGACGACTCAAAGCTGAAACAGACATACCCAAGACGACTCAAAGCTGAAACAGACATACCCAAGACGACTCAAAGCTGAAACAGACCTACCCAAGACGACTCAAAGCTGAAACAGACCTACCCAAGACGACTCAAAGCTGAAACAGACCTACCCAAGACGACTCAAAGCTGAAACAGACCTACCCAAGACGACTCAAAGCTGAAACAGACATACCCAAGATGACTCAAAGCTGAAACAGACCTACCCAAGACGACTCAAAGCTGAAACAGACCTACCCAAGACGACTCAAAGCTGAAACAGACATACCCAAGATGACTCAAAGCTGAAACAGACCTACCCAAGACGACTCAAAGCTGAAACAGACCTACCCAAGACGACTCAAAGATGAAACAGACATACCCAAGACGACTCAAAGCTGATACAGACATACCAAAGACGACTCAAAGCTGAAACAGACATACCCAAGATGACTCAAAGCTGATACAGACATACCCAAGACGACTCAAAGCTACAATCACAGACATACCCAAGACGACTCAAAGCTGAAACAGACATACCCAAGATGACTCAACGCTGATAGAAACAAACCCAAGACGACTCAAAGCTGAAACAGACCTACCCAAGACGACTCAAAGCTGAAACAGACCTACCCAAGACGACTCAAAGCTGAAACAGACATACCCAAGACGACTCAAAGCTGAAACAGACATACCCAAGACGACTCAAAGCTGAAACAGACATACCCAAGATGACTCAAAGCTGAAACAGACCTACCCAAGACGACTCAAAGCTGAAACAGACCTACCCAAGACGACTCAAAGCTGAAACAGACCTACCCAAGACGACTCAAAGCTGAAACAGACCTACCCAAGACGACTCAAAGCTGAAACAGACATACCCAAGACGACTCAAAGCTGAAACAGACCTACCCAAGACGACTCAAAGCTGAAACAGACCTACCCAAGACGACTCAAAGCTGAAACAGACATACCCAAGACGACTCAAAGCTGATATATACATACCCAAGACGACTCAAAGCTGAAACAGACCTACCCAAGACGACTCAAAGCTGATATACACATACCCAAGACGACTCAAAGCTGAAACAGACATACCCAAGACGACTCAAAGCTGAAACAGACATACCCAAGACGACTCAAAGCTACAATCACAGACAAAATTGCTTCTATAAAGTATTGACTCAAGGATGTGAATACTTGTGTAAAGTGGCAACAAAAAAAATCATTATGGGGTATTGTGTGTAGATGGGTGAGGCGCTGCTTGCTGATGGTTAGTTTGGCTGCCTGTCAATAAATGGGCGTGTTGTAGGTTGATTCTGGTGAGCGATTGGATAGCGTACAATACAACACACCGGGCAGCTGAGATCCAGATGATTTGATTACTGCTAGCTTTGATTAGACTATGTGGGCAGGATTGAAATCAAAACTCCACCCTCATGTAACTTATGACATCCTCAGTTACATAAATCTCACAAAACACAATTTTGGAACTGTATGACTAAAATTATTAAACTTTTTTTTTGTCAATTCTGCCTCATAGGTCGTTTTAACCAGACAATTATTTGTTTGCGTTCAATTGCACTTTAAGGCAGCAACAGGTGAAGTCTGTGCAATGGGTGTGTAGACTTTCACCAGGCACTGTGTGTGCATAGTACATCAATATATTTGACATGCTCATGTCCTCTCCTCTCTAAGCTTATTCTTCTTTCTTCCAAAGATGATTGGCGAGGCTGAGATGTTCGAGGTCCAACCCGAAATCCCACCGAAAACTAAGCAACACCTTCCCCCAGGATGACACGAATGACCAGTGTGATCAGAACGGTTAGGCCTCCTTACGTTGTTATGCTTTTGTTTTCGTGATAGACCCATCATCTGTACCTGATTGTAGTTAGTATGAAACATAGTCATTTAATAGGATCTCTAAATATGATCTGATCCGAGTTAATCTGTATTGTCATGTGCCATTGTGATGCAACACAGATGTTATGGTTGAATGGTTGCCAGGACAACAATCCCTCACTCCACGTGATCAATACAAAGGAGCTGATCGTGGACTACAGGAAAAGGAGGGCCGAGCAGGCCCCCATTCTCATCGACGTGGTTGTAGTGGAGCCGGTTGAGGGCTTAAAGTTCCTTGGTGTCCACGTCACCAACAAACTAGAATGTTCCAAACACACCAAGACAGAAGAGGGCACGACAACCCCTGTTCCCCCTCAGGAGACTGAAAAGATTTGGCTTTGGGTCCTCAAAAAGTTCTACAGCTGCACCATCGAGAGCATCCTGACTGGTTGCATCACCGCCTGGTATGGCAACTGCTCGGCCTCCGACTGCAAGGCACAACAGAGGGTAGTGCGTACAGCCCAGTACATCACTGGGGCCAAGCTTCCTGCCATCCAGGACCTCTATACCAGGCGTTGTCAGAGGAAGGCACTAGAAATTGTCAAAGACTCCAGCCACCCTAGTCATAGACTGTTCTCTCTGCTACAGCACGGCAAGCAGTACCGGAGCACCAAGTCTAGGACCAAGAGGCTTTTAAACAGCTTCTACCCACAAGCCATAAGACTCCTGAACAGCTAATCAAATGACTACCCAGACTATTTGCATGGTCCCCCCCTCCTCTTTTATACTGCTGCTACTCTGTTAATTATCTATGTGTAGCCACTTTAACTCTACCTACATTTACATATTACCTCAATTACCTTGACTAACCGGTGCCCCCCCCCACATTGACTCTGACCTATACCCCCTCTACATAGCCTCCACATTGACTCTGACCTGTACCCCCTGTATATAGCCTCCACATTGACTCTGTACCGGTACCCCCTGTATATAGCCTCCATATTGACTCTGACCTGTACCCCCTCTATATAGTCTCCACATTGACTCTGACCTGTAACCCCTGTATATAGCCTCCACATTGACTCTGTACCGGTACCCCCTGTATATAACCTCCAAATTGACTCTGTACCGGTACCCCCTGTATATAGCCTCCACATTGACTCTGTACCGGTACCCCCTGTATATAGCCTCCACATTGACTCAGTACCGGTACCCCCTGTATATAGCCTCCACATTGATTCTGTACCAGTACCCCCTGTATATAGCCTCCACATTGACTCTGTACCAGTACCCCCTGTATATAGCCTCCACATTGACTCTGTAACGGTACCCCCTGTATATAGCCTCCACATTGACTCTGTACCAGTACCCCCTGTATATAGCCTCCACATTGACTCTGTACCAGTACCCCCTGTATATAGCCTCCACATTGACTCTGTACCGGTACCCCCTGTATATAGCCTCCACATTGACTCTGTACCGGTACCCCCTGTATATAGCCTCGCTACTGTTATTTTACTGCTGCTCTTTAATCATTTGTTATTTTAATTAAAACATTTCACTGTAAGGTCTACCTACACCTGTTGTATTCATCATTTCACTGTGAGGTCTACCTACACCTGTTGTATTCAGTATTTCCCTGTAAGGTCTACCTACACCTGTTGTATTCAGCATTTCACTGTAAGGTCTTCTACACCTGTTGTATTCAGTATTTCACTGTAAGATCTACTACACCTGTTGTATTCAGCATTTCACTGTAAGGTCTACGACACCTGTTGTATTCAGCATTTCACTGTAAGGTCTACTACACCTGTTGTATTCAGCATTTCACTGTAAACCCTACTGCACCTGTTGTATTCAGCATTTCACTGTAAGGCCTACACCTGTTGTATTCAGCATTTCACTGTAAACCCTACTACACCTGTTGTATTCAGCATTTCACTGTAAGGCCTACACCTGTTGTATTCAGCATTTCACTGTAAACCCTACTACACCTGTTGTATTCAGCATTTCACTGTAAGGCCTACACCTGTTGTATTCAGCATTTCACTGTAAACCCTACTACACCTGTTGTATTCAGCATTTCACTGTAAGGCCTACACCTGTTGTATTCAGCATTTCACTGTAAACCCTACTACACCTGTTGTATTCAGCATTTCACTGTAAGGCCTACACCTGTTGTATTCAGCATTTCACTGTAAGGCCTACACCTGTTGTATTCAGCATTTCACTGTAAACCCTACTACACCTGTTGTATTCAGCATTTCACTGTAAGGCCTACACCTGTTGTATTCAGCATTTCACTGTAAACCCTACTACACCTGTTGTATTCAGCATTTCACTGTAAGATCTACACCTGTTGTATTCAGCATTTCACTGTAAGGCCTACACCTGTTGTATTCAGCATTTCACTGTAAGGCCTACACCTGTTGTATTCAGCATTTCACTGTAAACCCTACTACACCTGTTGTATTCAGCATTTCACTGTAAGATCTACACCTGTTGTATTCAGCATTTCACTGTAAACCCTACTACACCTGTTGTATTCAGCATTTCACTGTAAGGCCTACACCTGTTGTATTCAGCATTTCACTGTAAACCCTACTACACCTGTTGTATTCAGCATTTCACTGTAAGGCCTACACCTGTTGTATTCAGCATTTCACTGTAAACCCTACTACACCTGTTGTATTCAGCATTTCACTGTAAGGCCTACACCTGTTGTATTCAGCATTTCACTGTAAACCCTACTACACCTGTTGTATTCAGCATTTCACTGTAAGGCCTACACCTGTTGTATTCAGCATTTCACTGTAAGGCCTACACCTGTTGTATTCAGCATTTCACTGTAAACCCTACTACACCTGTTGTATTCAGCATTTCACTGTAAGGCCTACACCTGTTGTATTCAGCATTTCACTGTAAACCCTACTACACCTGTTGTATTCAGCATTTCACTGTAAGATCTACACCTGTTGTATTCAGCATTTCACTGTAAGGCCTACACCTGTTGTATTCAGCATTTCACTGTAAGGCCTACACCTGTTGTATTCAGCATTTCACTGTAAACCCTACTACACCTGTTGTATTCAGCATTTCACTGTAAGATCTACACCTGTTGTATTCAGCATTTCACTGTAAACCCTACTACACCTGTTGTATTCAGCATTTCACTGTAAGGCCTACACCTGTTGTATTCAGCATTTCACTGTAAACCCTACTACACCTGTTGTATTCAGCATTTCACTGTAAGGCCTACACCTGTTGTATTCAGCATTTCACTGTAAGGCCTACACCTGTTGTATTCAGCATTTCACTGTAAACCCTACTACACCTGTTGTTGTCATGTCTTGTTATGTCTGTTCCTGTCCTTTCTCTTCATTCTCTCTCTCTGCTGGTCTTTTTAGGTTACCTTCTCTGTCTCTCATCCCTCAGCTGTTCTACATTTCTCCTAACTAGCTCATTCTCTCTTTCCCCACCTGTTCTCTCTTCTCCCTCTGATTAGGTCTCTATTTCTTTCTCTGTTCCTGCTACTTTCAGGGTCTGATTCTTGTTTGTGTTTTTTGATGCCAGAAGCAAGCTGTCGTCTCGTTTGCTTCCACCTTGTCCTGTCCTGTCGGAGTCTGCATGGCAGGTGCAACCTGCATTATACTACGTTCTTTTGTTCCATTGACTACGTTGGAAGAGGATTTATGCCATTCCTGTTTTTTATTAAAGAACTCTGTTTTCTGTTAAAACCGCGTTTGGGTCTTCACTCAAGTTCATAACAGAAGAATCAGACCAAGAATGGACCCAGCGGCTCCGGACCCTTTTCACTCCGCCGTCGAGATCCAGGGAGCGATGCTAGGCAGACACGAGGAGGAATTGTCTGCTGCTCAACATGCCGTTGAGACCCTGGCCGTCCAAGTCTCCGACCTCACAAGACGGGTTCACCAACTCCACCTCGATCCACCGCCCACTTCCAGGGTTTCCGAGTCTCCGGAGCCCAGGATCAACAACCCGCCGTGTTACTCTGGGGAGCCCACTGAGTGCCGCTCATTCCTCACTCAGTGTGATGTGGTGTTCTCTCTCCAGCCCAACACTTACTCCAGGAGCGCAGCCCGCATCGCCTACGTCATTTCTCTCCTTACCGGACGGGCGCGTGAGTGGGGCACGGCAGTCTGGGAGGCGAGGGCTGAGTGTATTAACCAGTATCAGGACTTTAAGGAGGAGATGATACGGGTTTTTGACCGTTCTGTTTTTGGCGAGGAGGCTTCCAGGGCCCTGTCTTCCCTATGTCAGGGGAATAGATCCATAACGGATTATTCTATTGAGTTTCGCACTCTCGCTGCCTCTAGTGACTGGAACGAGCCGGCTTTGCTCGCTCGTTTTCTGGAGGGTCTCCACGTCGAGGTTAAGGATGAGATCCTCTCCCGGGAGGTTCCTTCCAGTCTGGACTCCTTAATAGCTCTCGCTAGTCGCATAGAGCGACGGTTTGATCTTCGTCGCCGAGCTCGTGGAAAGGAGCTCACGTTCTCCGTTGCTCCCCTCTCCACATCACTGCCACCTGCCGCATCACTGCCACCCTCCCCCGCCGGCTCGGATGCTGAGCCTATGCAGCTGGGGGTATTCGCATCTCGGCCAAGGAGAGGGAACGGAGAATCACCAATCGCCTCTGTCTCTACTGCGGCTCCGCTGGTCATTTTGTCACCTCATGTCCAGTAAAAGCCAGAGCTCATCAGTAAGAGGAGGGCTACTGGTGAGCGCAACTACTCAGGCCTCTCCTTCTGGATCACGCACTACCTTTCCGGTCCATCTCCGCTGGCCCGGTTCATCTGCTTCCTGCAGTGCCTTGATAGACTCTGGGGCGGAGGGCTGTTTTATGGACGAGACCTGGGCTCGGGAGCATGACATTCCTCTCAGACAGTTAGGGAGCCCAGGGCCTTGTTCGCTTTAGATGGTAGTTCTCTCCCCAAGATTCAGCGTGAGACGCTGCCTTTAACCCTCACTGTCTCTGGTAATCATAGCGAAACCATTTCTTTTTTAATTTTTCGTTCACCTTTTACACCTGTTGTTTTGGGTCATCCCTGGCTAGTGCGCCATAACCCTTCTATTAATTGGTCTAGTAATACTATCCTATCCTGGAATGTTTCTTGTCATGTAACCTGTTTAATGTCTGCTATCCCTCCTGTTTCCTCTGTCTCTTCTTCACAGGAGGAGCCTGGCGATTTGACAGGGGTGCCGGAGGAGTATCACGATCTGCGCACGGTGTTCAGTCGTTCCAAGGCCACTTCTCTCCCTCCACACCGGTCGTATGACTGTAGTATTGATCTCCTTCCGGGAACTACTCCCCCCGGGGTAGATTATACTCTCTGTCGGCTCCCGAACGTAAGGCTCTCGAGGATTATTTGTCGGTTTCGCTCGACGCCGGTACCATAGTCTCCTCCTCCTCCCCCGCCGGCGCGGGGTTCTTTTTGTTCAGAAGAAGGACGGGTCCCTGCGCCCATGCGTGGATTATCGAGGGCTGAATGACATAACAGTTAAGAATCGTTATCCGCTTCCTCTTATGTCTTCAGCCTTCGAGATCCTGCAGGGAGCCAGGTTTTTCACCAAATTGGACCTTCGTAACGCCTACCATCTCGTGCGCATCAGGGAGGGGGACGAGTGGAAGACGGCGTTTAACACTCCGTTAGGGCACTTTGAATACCGGGTTCTTCCTTTCGGCCTCGTTAACGCTCCAGCTGTCTTTCAGGCACTAGTTAACGACGTCCTGAGAGACATGCTGAACATTTTTGTTTTCGTTTACATGGATGATATCCTGATTTTTTCACCGTCTCTCTCGATTCATGTTCAGCACGTGCGACGCGTCCTCCAGCGCCTTTTGGATAACTGTCTTTATGTGAAGGCTGAGAAGTGCATTTTTCATGCCGCCTCTGTCCCTTTTCTCGGTTCCGTTATTTCCGCTGAGGGCATTAAGATGGATCCCGCTAAGGTCCAGGCTGTCATTGATTGGCCCGTTCCTAAGTCACGCGTCGAGCTGCAGCGCTTTCTGGGCTTCGCTAATTTCTACCGTCGTTTCATCCGTAATTTCGGTCAGGTGGCAGCTCCTCTCACAGCCCTTACTTCTGTTAAGACGTGCTTTAAGTGGTCCGTTTCCGCCCAGGGAGCTTTTGATCTTCTTAAGAATCGTTTTACTTCCGCACCTATTCTTGTTACACCTGACATCTCTAGACAGTTTGTTGTTGAGGTTGACGCGTCAGAGGTGGGCGTGGGAGCCATTCTTTCTCAGCGCTCTCTCTCTGACGGCAAGGTCCATCCTTGCGCGTTTTTCTCTCATCGCTTATCGCCGTCAGAACGTAACTATGATGTTGGTAATCGCGAACTGCTCGCCATCCGCTTAGCCCTAGGCGAATGGCGACAGTGGTTGGAGGGGGCGACCGTTCCTTTTGTCGTTTGGACTGACCATAGGAACCTTGAGTACATCCGTTCAGCCAAACGACTTAATGCGCGTCAGGCTCGTTGGGCTCTGTTTTTCGCTCGTTTCGAGTTTGTTATTTCTTATCGTCCGGGCTCAAAAACACCAAACCTGATGCTTTATCTCGTCTCTTCAGTTCTTCTGAGGTCTCCACCGACCCCGATGGGATTCTCCCTGAGGGGCGTGTTGTCGGGTTGACTGTCTGGGGAATTGAGAGGCAGGTAAAGCAAGCACTCGCTCACACTCCGTCGCCGCGAGCTTGTCCTAGGAACCTTCTGTTCGTTCCCGTTCCTACTCGTCCGGCCGTTCTTCAGTGGGCCCACTCTGCCAAGTTAGCCGGCCACCCCGGCCTTCGGGGTACGCTCGCTTCCATTCGCCAGCGTTTCTGGTGGCCCACTCGGGAACGTGACGCGCGTCGATTTGTCGCCGCTTGTTCGGTCTGCGCGCAGACTAAATCTGGGAACTCTCCTCCTGCCGGCCGTCTCAGACCGCTTCCCATTCCCTCTCGACCGTGGTCTCACATCGCTTTAGATTTTATCACCGGACTGCCTTCATCAGCGGGAAGACAGTTATTCTTACGGTTGTCGATAGATTCTCTAAGGCGGCTCATTTCATTCCTCTCGATAAGCTCCCTTCTGCTAAGGAGACGGCTCAGATCATTATCGAGAATGTTTTCCGAATTCATGGCCTTCCGTCTGACGTCGTTTCCGACAGAGGCCCGCAGTTCACGTCTCAATTTTGGAGGGAGTTTTGCCGTTTGATTGGGGCTTCCGTCAGTCTCTCGTCCGGCTTTCATCCCCAGTCTAACGGTCAAGCCGAACGGGCCAATCAGACTGTTGGTCGCATTTTACGCAGTCTTTCTTTTCGTAACCCTGCGTCTTGGTCAGAACAGCTCCCCTGGGCAGAGTACGCCCACAACTCGCTTCCCTCGTCTGCTACCGGTCTATCCCCTTTTCAGTGTAGCCTCGGGTACCAGCCTCCGCTGTTCTCATCTCAGCTCGCCGAGTCCTGCGTCCCCTCCGCTCAGGCTTTTGTCCAGCGTTGTGAGCGCACCTGGAAGGGGGTCAGGTCGGCACTTTGCCGTAATAGGGCGCAGACTGTGAGGGCCGCTAATAAGCGTAGGACCAAGAGTCCTAGATATTGTTGCGGTCAGAGAGTATGGCTCTCCACTCAGAACCTTCCCCTTAAGACAGCTTCTCGCAAGTTGGCCCCGCGGTTCATTGGTCCGTTCCGTATTTCCCAGGTCATTAATCCTGTCGCAGTGCGACTTCTTCTCCCGCGCTATCTTCGTCGCGTTCACCCGGTCTTCCATGTCTCCTGTGTTAAGCCCGTTCTTCGCGCCCCCGCTCGTCCCTCCCCCCATCCTTGTCGAGGGCGCACCCATCTACAGGGTTCGTAAGATTTTGGACATGCGCCCTCGGGGCCGTGGTCATCAGTACCTAGTGGATTGGGAGGGGTACGGTCCTGAGGAGAGGAGTTGGGTTCCCTCTCGGGACGTGCTGGACCGTTCGCTGATCGATGATTTCCTCCGTTGCCGCCAGGTTTCCTCCTCGAGTGCGCCAGGAGGCGCTCGGTGAGTGGGGGTACTGTCATGTCTTGTTATGTCTGTTCCTGTCCTTTCTCTTCATTCTCTCTCTCTGCTGGTCTTTTTAGGTTACCTTCTCTGTCTCTCATCCCTCAGCTGTTCTACATTTCTCCTAACTAGCTCATTCTCTCTTTCCCCACCTGTTCTCTCTTCTCCCTCTGATTAGGTCTCTATTTCTTTCTCTGTTCCTGCTACTTTCAGGGTCTGATTCTTGTTTGTGTTTTTTGATGCCAGAAGCAAGCTGTCGTCTCGTTTGCTTCCACCTTGTCCTGTCCTGTCGGAGTCTGCATGGCAGGTGCAACCTGCATTATACTACGTTCTTTTGTTCCATTGACTACGTTGGAAGAGGATTTATGCCATTCCTGTTTTTTATTAAAGAACTCTGTTTTCTGTTAAAACCGCGTTTGGGTCTTCACTCAAGTTCATAACAGTTGTATTCAGCATTTCACTGTAAGGCCTACACCTGTTGTATTCAGCATTTCACTGTAAACCCTACTACACCTGTTGTATTCAGCATTTCACTGTAAGATCTACACCTGTTGTATTCAGCATTTCACTGTAAGATCTACACCTGTTGTATTCAGCATTTCACTGTAAGGCCTACACCTGTTGTATTCAGCATTTCACTGTAAACCCTACTACACCTGTTGTATTCAGCATTTCTCTGTAAGATCTACACCTGTTGTATTCAGCATTTCACTGTAAACCCTACTACACCTGTTGTATTCAGCATTTCACTGTAAGGCCTACACCTGTTGTATTCGGAGCATGTGAAAAATAACATTTGATTTGATTGGTTGTTACAGTATCAAATAACTCAGACAATTTACTCAGATTATTGAGCCACTCTTATGTGATTTGTGTATGATTATTTGCTTGGCATACTTTCTCTTACAGCCGTGTGTCTCTAGATGCTTGGCACGCGAAGCCAAGCTTGATAATGAGCTATCTGGATAAATAGGTTGTTTATTTCACAATTATCTTTTGATCATATATCTCTTAAAAGAGATGTGCAATATACAAAGCCTTTGAATTATCCCCGACCACTGAGCAGCATGTTTCTATTCAATCCATTAAAGTCAATGTATTCATCCTGATGATATAAGACTGGGCATTAAGCTCGCTTCAAAGTCCAAATATCTGGATGCGGGATTCTCTTTCACACATTTAGAACTTCCTTTGAGCACAGCATGAACCCCTGTTTTGATCTTTACAATATGCCTATACTTATAACGCTGCAAACAACAACAACAAAAAAAAAGAGTAGTTAAGGAAGTCCCCAGAACGTCATGAAATGGTTGCCTAAAGTTGTCAGGACATTGTGTCATGGTCCTAAAACAACGTTTTATTCTCGTTCCCGATTTGTTTCGAGGGACATCCCCAAGGACGTTTCTGGGATGTTCTCAGGAGTTCTTAACTTGTTACGGGTATTTCCCCTAAATACATTTTTCGGATGTTCCACAAACACGACTCTTTCCTGTCATCAAGGAAATGTTCTCGAGGAGTCTTTTGTCTAGTTCCCTCTGTGTTCCTGGAACATCAGGTTCCGGATGTTTTTAGGATGTTCAAATACAATTTACTTGTCACCAAGGTACAACCTTACCGTGAAATGCTTACTTACTTACTACAAGCCCTTTAATAACCAACAATGCAGTTCTTTTTTTTTTATGAAATATTTGCTAAAAAAATAAATGCCAAATTAAAAAGGTAACACAGTGAGCAGCAGCAAGTGTAAAAAAAAAAAGGGGGTCAATGAAAATAGTCAGGTTGTGGCCATTTGATGAACGTTTCAGCAGTCTTATGGCTTGGGGGTAAAAGCTGTTCGGACATAGATGTGGCGCTCCGATACCACTTGCTGTGCGGTAGCAGAGAAAACTGTCTATGACTTGGGTGGCTGGAGTCGTTTTTTAGGGCCTTCCTCTGACACCACCTGGTATAGAGGTCTTGGATGGCAGGAAGCCTGGCCCCGGTGACGTACTGGGCCGTACGCATTACCCTCTGGATGAACAGAGCTTTTCATGTATCTGTGTGGAGCGTTGGAGAAACCTGGATCAGCAGGTGGAGTTCACTACTCACGTCATCAGCAGCCCTCACACAAGGACACCTGTTGGAGCCTCTGATAAGAAGCAGAAATTCCCTGGCTCTCGTTCCCCCTCTCTCTCTCGTTCCCCCTCTCTCTCTCTCTCTCTCTCTCTCTCTCTCTCTCTCTCTCTCTCTCTCTCTCTCTCTCTCTCTCTCTCTCTCTCTCTCTCTCTCTGTCTCTCTCTCTCTCTGTCTCTCTGTCTCACTGTCTCTCTCTCTCTCTCTCTCTCTCTCTCTCTCTCTCTCTCTCTGTCTCTCTCTCTCTGTCTCTCTCTCTCTGTCTCTCTCTCTCTCTGTCTCTCTGTCTCTCTGTCTCTCTCTCTCTCTCTCTCTCTTTCCCTCAATTCAATTCAAGGGCTTTATTGCTATGGGAAACATATGTTAACATTGCCAAGGCAAGCGAAGTAGATAATAAACAAAAGTGAAATTAACAATAAAAATGAACAGTAAACATTACACTCACAGTTCCAAAAGAATAAAGACATTTCATATTATCTATATATATATATATATATATATATGTATATACAGTGCCTTGCGAAAGTATTCGGCCCCCTTGAACTTTGCGACCTTTTGCCACATTTCAGGCTTCAAACATAAAGATATAAAACTGTATTTTTTGTGAAGAATCAAGAAACAAGTGGGACACAATCATGAAGAGGAACGACATTTATTGGATATTTCAAACTTTTTTAACAAATCAAAAACTGAAAAATTGGGCGTGCAAAATTATTCAGCCCCCTTAAGTTAATACTTTGTAGCGCCACCTTTTGCTGCGATTACAGCTGTAAGTCGCTTGGGGTATGTCTCTATCAGTTTTGCACATCAAGAGACTGAAATTGTTTCCCATTCCTTCTTGCAAAACAGCTTGAGCTCAGTGAGGTTGGATGGAGAGCATTTGTGAACAGCAGTTTTCAGTTCTTTCCACAGATTCTCGATTGGATTCAGGTCTGGACTTTGACTTGGCCATTCTAACACCTGGATATGTTTATTTTTGAACCATTCCATTGTAGATTTTGCTTTATGTTTTGGATCATTGTCTTTTGCAGACTCCATCAGGGTTTCTTCCAGAATGGTCCTGTATTTGGCTCCATCAATCTTCCCATCAATTTTAACCATCTTCCCTGTCCTTGCTGAAGAAAAGCAGGCCCAAACCATGATGCTGCCACCACCATGTTTGACAGTGGGTATGGTGTGTTCAGGGTGATGAGCTGTGTTGCTTTTACGCCAAACATAACGTTTTGCATTGTTGCCAAAAAGTTCAATTTTGGTTTCATCTAACCAGAGCACCTTCTTCCACATGTTTGGTGTGTCTCCCAGGTGGCTTGTGGCAAACTTTAAACAACACTTTTTATGGATATCTTTAAGAAATTGCTTTCTTCTTGCCACAAATCCATAAAGGCCAGATTTGTGCAATATACGACTGATTGTTGTCCTATGGACAGAGTCTCCCACCTCAGCTGTAGATCTCTGCAGTTCATCCAGAGTGATCATGGGCCTCTTGGCTGCATCTCTGATCAGTCATCTCCTTGTATGAGCTGAAAGTTTAGAGGGACGGCCAGGTCTTGGTAGATTTGCAGTGGTCTGATACTCCTTCCATTTCAATATTATCGCTTGCACAGTGCTCCTTGGAATGTTTAAAGCTTGGGAAATCTTTTTGTATCCAAATCCGGCTTTAAACTTCTTCACAACAGTATCTCGGACCTGCCTGGTGTGTTCCTTGTTCTTCATGATGCTCTCTGCGCTTTTAACGGACCTCTGAGACTATCACAGTGCAGGTGCATTTATACAGAGACTTGATTACACACAGGTGGATTGTATTTATCATCATTAGTCATTTAGGTCAACATTGGATCATTCAGAGATCCTCACTGAACTTCTGGAGAGAGTTTGCTGCACTGAAAGTAAAGGGGCTGAATAATTTTGCACGCCCAATTTTTCAGTGTAAAAAATGTGTAAAATAATAAGGGCGCCTATTTCGTTGCTTATACTCATCGGTTAATTACAAGTGAAAACTATATTGGTTATCATGAATCCTCCCCTCGATATGCCCTTCTGTCGCACCGTTGTCAATGTGTCATTAATCCTTCGCTAATATATATGTTATTAACGTGATGCTACTTAGTGTGTTCGTAAAGAACACATGCTTTTGGCTACTCACCCTTGTTCAGCACTGGGGGAAAATAGAGGAGATATTTTACCTATTGCAATGTCAACCGTAACAACCCAACGTCTTAACAGCTCGCGGTAACTATTAATTCTGTTAAATCCGATTCAGTGTCTTCCATCTTCCCGTTGGAAATGCCCGAGTCTCTCTCGGATGTGAACATCCTCTCGCCGAGGTGCTATCCCTCTTTCTCCATGACTCTGCTTGTCGACAACAATCCATGGGAGAGCCTGCTCGAGTCTTTCCGACAGGCGATGTCGCCTTTCTCCTGGCGGTATACTCCACTGGGAAGTCCCTTGTCTTCAGGTCCTCAGCCGCCTCGTCTGCATGCTCGTATGTAAACGGGACATTTTCCAGAAATACCCGCATTTTTGCCGGGTCTGGTGTTTGGAAGCGAATACCCTTCTCTTTCAGTGCTTTCTTAATGGGGGCGTATTCTTTCCTTCTTTTTAGTATCTCTCCCGCGTAGTCATGACCACAGAACACTCGTTGGCCTTGGAAGTTAACAGGCTTTTCCCAGGTTGCAGGTAAGACTTTCTCTTTGACTGAGCATTTTAGGAACCGTACTACTATGGATCTTGGTGGGGCGCCGCTGGGGGGTTTTGAGGCCAGAGCTCGGTGAGCTCTCTCGATTCCCAGGTCAGTGTCGTCTTCAAGTATTGCTTTGAATAGACCCTCCACGAATTTGGGCATAGAGTCTTTTTCTGCGTCCTCTTCTACGTTATAAAGTGTAATGTTGTTTCGACGTGAGAAACCTTCGAGATCTGTCACTTTTGCCTGTAGTGTGTGTTGGCTTTTCAGTGACTGTTCAAGGATCTCCTTGCCTGCGGAGTTCCATATGTCCGTTTCCCCAATGTGCTGTTCTGCGTCCCCCATTCTTGTAGATATGCTGGGAATTTCTTCTTTGTTTTCTTCGAGTTTCTGGTTAATGTCCTTCTTGAACTCATTTAGTTTTGTTCTTACATCTTCTTGAAGTCTCCTCTCGTAAGCCTGTGAGTGCCTCACGCAATTCCACAAAATGAGGGTTCTTTTCTGCTGCTATCTTATTTGTGCTTGCATTAGCCATCTCGGGTTCATCGACGATTATATCTTCTGCTGTCTTGTTACGGGCTGTTTTTGTAGCTCCGCGACCCATTTTCCCCTTTTCTATTTTGCCTAAGTTATTATAATGCTCAGAGTAAATATTTGAATTTAGGGGGGAAAAACCCAAGTGATGTGCAGTATGAAAAACTAGCAAGCCATTTCCTAAGTTTCGTCACCGGAACCCCTGTGCTGCCCTGTTCTGAGCCAATTGCGATTTTCCTAAGTCCTTCTTTGTGGCACCTGACCACACTACTGAACAGTAGTCAAGGTGCGACTAAACTAGTGTCTTTAGGAACTGCCTTGTTGATAATGCTGTTAAGAAGGCAGAGCATCACTTTATGATAGACAGACTTCTCGCCATCTTAGCTACGACGGCCTCAATATGTTTTGACCATGACAGTTTCCAATCTAGGGTTACTCCAAGCAGTTTAGTCATCTCAAGTTGCTCAATTCCCACATTATTTATTACAAGATTTAGTTGAGGTTTAGGGTTGAGTGAGTGTTTTGTTCCAAATACAATGCTTTTAGTTTTAGAAATATTTAGGGCTAACTTATTGCTTGAGACCCACTCTGAAACGAACTGCAGCTCTTTGTTGAGTGTTGCAGTCATTTCAGTTGCCGTAGTAGCTGACATGTATAGTGTTGAGTCATCCGCATACATAGACTCTCTGGCTTTTTAAAAACTCTGGCTTTACTCAAAGTCAGTGGCATGTCGTTAGTAAAAATTTTAAAAAGCAAGGGGCCTAAACAGCTACCCTGGGGAACTCCTGATTCTAACTGGATGATATTTGAGAGGCTTCCATTAAAGAACACCCTCTGTGTTCTGTTGGACAAGTAACTCTTTATCCACATTATAGCAGAGGGTGTAAAGCCATAACACATAACACACGTTTTTCCAGCAGCAGACTATGATCGATAATGTCAAAAGCTGCACTTGAAGTCTAACAAGACAGCCCCCACAATCATTTTATCATCGATTTCTCTCAGCCAATCATCAGTCATTTGTATAAGTGTTGTGCTTTTTGAGTGTCCTTTCCTATAAGCATGCTGAAATTTGTTGTCAATTTGTTCACTGTGAAATAGCATTGTATCTGGTAAAACACAATTTTTTCCAGAAGTGTACTAAGGGTTGGTAACAGGCTGATTGGTCGGTTATTTGAGCCAGTAAAGGGGGCTTTACTTTTCTTGGGTAGCGGAATGACTTTAGCTTCCCTCCAGGGCTGAGGGCACAGACTCTCTAGTAGTCTTAAATTGAAGATGTAGCAAATAGGAGTGGCAATATCATCTGCTATTATCATCAGTCATTTCCCATCCAGATTGTCAGACCCCGGTGGATTGTCATTGTTGACAATTCTTGTCTTTCACAATTTGGTCTGATATACTTGGATGTGTAGTGTCAGTGTTTGTTGCTGGCATGTCATCCCTAAGTTTGCTTATCTTGACAATGAAAATGTAATTAAAGTAGTTTGTAATATCAGTGGGCTTTGTGATGAATGAGCCATCTGATTCAGTGAATGAAGGAACCGAGTTGGCTTTTTTACAAAATATTTAAGGTGCCCCAAAGCTTTTTACTATAGTTCTTTATTTCATTTATATAGTGTAGTTTATTTTTATTTCAGTTTGTCACATGATTTCTTAATTTGCAGTAAGTTTGCCAATCAGTTGGGCTGCCAGACTTAATTGCCATACCTTTTGCCTCATCCCTCTCAAACATACCATTTTTAAATTCCTCATCGATCCAAGAGGATTTAACAGTTTTTACAGTCATTGTATTAACGGGTGCTTATTAGTAACTGGAATAAGTAGTCTCATATATGTGTCAAGTGCAGCGCCTGGTTGCTCCTCATTACACACCACAGACCAGCAGCATCTGGTTGCTCCTCATTACACACCACAGACCAGCAAATATTCTTTACATCATCAACATATGAATCACTACAGAGGTTCTTGTATGACCCCATATACACTATAATAAGCCCAGCCTTTGGAACTTTGTTTTTCCTAGATATGGCTACTATATTATGATCACTACATCCTATGGATTTGGATACTGCTTTAAAGCAAATATCTGCGGCGTTAGTAAAGATGTGATACATGTTGATGATTTGATGCCTGTGCTGTTTGTAACTACCCTGGTAGGTTGACTGACAACTGGTTATATTTTGAAGTTTTTTCCTGAGTGGGCAGCTTGATGAAAGCCTGTCAATATTTAAATCACCCAGAAAATATACTTCTCTGTTGATATCACATACATTATCAAGCATTTCACTCATATTATCCAGATACTGACTGTTATCACTTGGTGGGCTATAGCAGCTTCCCACAAGAATGGGTTTAGGTGAGGCAGATGAACCTGTAGCCATATTACTTCAACAGTATTTAACATTAGATCCTCTCTAAGCTTTACAGGAATGTGGTTCTGAATATAGACCGCAACACCACCTCCATTGGAATTTCTGTCTTTTCAGTAGATAGTAAATTATTCATGTCACGCCCTGGTCGAAATATATTTATATTTGTCTTCATTTATTTGGTCAGGCCAGGGTGTGACATGGGTTTTTGTGGTGTGTTTTGTCTTGGGGGTGTATAGCATAGTCTATGGCTGCCTGAGGCGGTTCTCAATCAGAGTCAGGTGATTATCGTTGTCTCTGATTGGGAACCATATTTAGGCATGCATATTCTTTGAGTATTTCGTGGGTGATTGTTCCTGTCTCTGTGTTTATTGTCACCAGATAGGCTGTATAGGTTTTCACGTTCCGTTTGTTGTTTTGTATGTCAAGTTATTTCATGTCTCGTTCAATTTCATTAAAGAACATGAGTAACCACCACGCTGCATTTTGGTCCGCTTCTCCTTCACCAGACGAACGTCGTTACAATTCATCTAAGTGAGTTTCAGAGATAGTCAGAATATGAACGTCATCTGTTACAAGTTATTAACTTTGTGGACCTTGTTTCTCCGGCCACATATGTTATGATCTATACTTAGCACTTTTCTGGGTTGCTTGATTGTTTTTAATGCTTTACTGGGAAGCTTTTCAGAGGTAGACTTACTCATGTTATTTACATAGGAGGTGATCGTGCAGAGTGAGCTGCATAAAGTGGTCTTCCTACTATTGCTCACCGCCTCAGTGATAACAGTATAACTCGGGTTTATAGGCTCATGCACTTCCGGTTCCGGTTGGAGCGAGCGGTCGCATCTACACTTCGGTCCGCAGGTAGTATAAAGTATAACTTTTCATTACATTTCGTTATAGTACAACGGTTTGATTTGTCTAATCTTAGCAATTTCTTCTTAGCCAGCTACATAGCCGTCTTTGTATCAACGACAATTGCATAATTATCGTATTTCGTCGTCCTAACGTATCTGCCCAGCAGCTAGCTAAGCAGCTAGCTAACATCCACTGTCCACTAGCACTGTAGAAACTATTACACTCAACTGAACGACTCGATTAGCGTAGTGTCAGCTAGCTACATAGTTGTCTTCGCTGTCTTCGTATCCAAGATAATTGTGCAGTTTAGAGTGTGTAGACTTAGAGTGATTATCTTAATTTACCGAGGTTAGCTAGCCAGCTATTTGTCGTCCTTAACATAGGAAATGCTGCTAGCTAGCTAGCCAACAGCTAGCCAACCTCTACCGAATTGAACTCCAACTACCCGGTCAACATTCCGCGTCGCTCCACAGGTAGTATCACATTTTCATTTCACTTCATTACAGTACAACGGTTTGATTTGTTTGATCGTAGCTAGCCAGCTACATAGCCGTCTTTGTATCTAAGACAATTGTGTAGTCTAGAGCGATTTTCTAGGTTAGCTGGCCAGCTATTGTCGTTCTTCTAACGTAGCTAGCCAGCTAGCCACCGAATAGCAGCACTGTAGTAACTATTACAGTACAACGGTTTGTTTTGTTTGATCGTAGCTAGCTAGCTACATAGCCGTCTTTGTATCTAAGACAATTGTGTAGCCTAGAGCGATTTTCTAGGTTAGCTGGCCAGCTATTGTCGTTCTTTTAACGTAGCTAGCCAGCTAGCCCCGAATAGCAGCACTGTAGTAACTATTACAGTACAACGGTTTGTTTTGTTTGATCGTAGCTAGCTAGCTACATAGCCGTCTTTGTATCTAAGACAATTGTGTAGCCTAGAGCGATTTTCTAGGTTAGCTAGCCAGCTATTGTCGTTCTTTTAAAGTAACGTAACGCAATCAACCTGCTAGCTAGCCAGCTAGCCCCCGAATAGCAGCACTGTAGAAACTATTACACTCGACGGAACGACTTGATTAGTGTAGTGTCAACATCGCAGCCACTACCAGCTAGCCTACTCCAGCAGTACTGTATCATTTCAATCATTTTAGTCAATAAGATTCTTGCTACGTAAGCTTAACTTTCTGAACATTCGAGACGTGTAGTCCACTTGTCATTCCAATCTCCTTTGCATTAGCGTAGCCTCTTCTGTACCCTGCTAACTATGTGTCTATCTATCCCTGTTCTCTCCTCTCTGCACAGACCATACAAACGCTCCACACCGCGTGGCCGCGGCCACCCTAATCTGGTGGTCCCAGCGCGCACGACCCACGTGGAGTTCCTGGTCTCCGGTAGCCTCTGGAACTGCCGATCTGCGGCCAACAAGGCAGAGTTCATCTCAGCCTATGCCTCCCTCCAGTCCCTCGACTTCCTGGCACTGACGGAAACATGGATCACCACAGATAACACTGCTACTCCTACCGCTCTCTCTTCGTCCGCCCACGTGTTCTCGCACACCCCGAGAGCTTCTGGTCAGCGGGGTGGTGGCACCGGGATCCTCATCTCTCCCAAGTGGTCATTCTCTCTCTCTCCCCTTACCCATCTATCTATCGCCTCCTTTGAATTCCATGCTGTCACAGTTACCAGCCCTTTCAAGCTTAACATCCTTATCATTTATCGCCCTCCAGGTTCCCTCGGAGAGTTCATCAATGAGCTTGATGCCTTGATAAGCTCCTTTCCTGAGGACGGCTCACCTCTCACAGTCCTGGGCGACTTTAACCTCCCCACGTCTACCTTTGACTCATTCCTCTCTGCCTCCTTCTTTCCACTCCTCTCCTCTTTTGACCTCATCCTCTCACCTTCCCCCCCTACTCACAAGGCAGGCAATACGCTCGACCTCATCTTTACTAGATGCTGTTCTTCCACTAACCTCACTGCAACTCCCCTCCAAGTCTCCGACCACTACCTTGTATCCTTTTCCCTCTCGCTCTCATCCAACACTTCCCACACTGCCCCTACTCGGATGGTATCGCGCCGTCCCAACCTTCGCTCTCTCTCCCCCGCTACTCTTTCCTCTTCCATCCTATCATCTCTTCCCTCTGCTCATACCTTCTCCAACCTTTCTCCTGATTCTGCCTCCTCAACCCTCCTCTCTTCCCTTTCTGCATCCTTTGACTCTCTATGTCCCCTATCCTCCAGGCCGGCTCGGTCCTCCCCTCCCGCTCCGTGGCTCGATGACTCATTGCGAGCTCACAGAACAGAGCTCCGGGCAGCCGAGCGGAAATGGAGGAAAACTCGCCTCCCTGCGGACCTGGCATCCTTTCACTCCCTCCTCTCTACATTTTCCTCCTCTGTCTCTGCTGCTAAAGCCACTTTCTACCACTCTAAATTCCAAGCATCTGCCTCTAACCCTAGGAAGCTCTTTGCCACCTTCTCCTCCCTCCTGAATCCTCCCCCCTCCCTCTCTGCAGATGACTTCGTCAACCATTTTGAAAAGAAGGTCGACGACATCCGATCCTCGTTTGCTAAGTCAAACGACACCGCTGGTTCTGCTCACACTGCCCTACCCTGTGCTCTGACCTCTTTCTCCCCTCTCTCTCCAGATGAAATCTCGCTTCTTGTGACGGCCGGCCGCCCAACAACCTGCCCGCTCGACCCTATCCCCTCCTCTCTTCTCCAGACCATTTCCGGGGACCTTCTCCCTTACCTCACCTCGCTCATCAACTCATCCCTGACCGCTGGCTACATCCCTTCCGTCTTCAAGAGAGCGAGAGTTGCACCCCTTCTGAAAAAACCTACACTCGATCCCTCCGATGTCAACAACTACAGACCAGTATCCCTTCTTTCTTTTCTCTCCAAAACTCTTGAACGTGCCGTCCTTGGCCAGCTCTCCCGCTATCTCTCTCAGAATGACCTTCTTGATCCAAATCAGTCAGGTTTCAAGACTAGTCATTCAACTGAGACTGCTCTTCTCTGCATCACGGAGGCGCTCCGCACTGCTAAAGCTAACTCTCTCTCCTCTGCTCTCATCCTTCTAGACCTATCGGCTGCCTTCGATACTGTGAACCATCAGATCCTCCTCTCCACCCTCTCCGAGTTGGGCATCTCCGGCGCGGCCCACGCTTGGATTGCGTCCTACCTGACAGGTCGCTCCTACCAGGTGGCGTGGCGAGAATCTGTCTCCTCGCCACGCGCTCTCACCACTGGTGTCCCCCAGGGCTCTGTTCTAGGCCCTCTCCTATTCTCGCTATACACCAAGTCACTTGGCTCTGTCATAACCTCACATGGTCTCTCCTATCATTGCTATGCAGACGACACACAATTAATCTTCTCCTTTCCCCCTTCTGATGACCAGGTGGCGAATCGCATCTCTGCATGTCTGGCAGACATATCAGTGTGGATGACGGATCACCACCTCAAGCTGAACCTCGGCAAGACGGAGCTGCTCTTCCTCCCGGGGAAGGACTGCCCGTTCCATGATCTCGCCATCACGGTTGACAACTCCATTGTGTCCTCCTCCCAGTGCGCTAAGAACCTTGGCGTGATCCTGGACAACACCCTGTCGTTCTCAACCAACATCATGGCGGTGGCCCGTTCCTGTAGGTTCATGCTCTACAACATCCGCAGAGCACGACCCTGCCTCACACAAGAAGCGGCGCAGGTCCTAATCCAGGCACTTGTCATCTCCCGTCTGGATTACTGCAACTCGCTGTTGGCTGGGCTCCCTGCCTGTGCCATTAAACCCCTACAACTCATCCAGAACGCCGCAGCCCGTCTGGTGTTCAACCTTCCCAAGTTCTCTCACGTCACCCCGCTCCTCCGCTCTCTCCACTGGCTTCCAGTTGAAGCTCGCATCCGCTACAAGACCATGGTGCTTGCCTACGGAGCTGTGAGGGGAACGGCACCGCAGTACCTCCAGGCTCTGATCAGGCCCTACACCCAAGCAAGGGCACTGCGTTCATCCACCTCTGGCCTGCTCGCCTCCCTACCATTGAGGAAGTACAGTTCCCGCTCAGCCCAGTCAAAACTGTTCGCTGCTCTGGCCCCCCAATGGTGGAACAAACTCCCTCACGACGCCAGGACAGCGGAGTCAATCACCACCTTCCGGAGACACCTGAAACCCCACCTCTTCAAGGAATACCTAGGATAGGATAAGTAATCCTTCTCACCACCCCCCCCCCCCTTAATGATTTAGATGCACTATTGTAAAGTGGCTGTTCCACTGGATGTCAGAAGGTGAATTCACCAATTTGTAAGTCGCTCTGGATAAGAGCGTCTGCTAAATGACTTAAATGTAAATGTAAATGTACTGCTTACAATAGGTGTAGGATAAGCAGATGTATTCGGTACACTTAGGGGTACATCAATTAAATTACTTACATTGTGTTTGCCAATGCCCCTAAGATCATATACATTTGATGCAGCATTTGGTAGGGATTAATTGAGCTGGTCTTGGATAATTTACCAGTCATTGTTCAGCCTTGAAATGCGTGGACAGAGTCCAGGAACCAAGATGTTTTGGATGGACTCCGTCATTCCTGTAGAGTATCTTCTGTTTCCAGAATGTGTCAAAGTTATCAATAAAAATGACTCCAGTAGAGCTACAGTAGTTTTTTAGCCAGATGTGTAATGCCAGCAGTCTGCTGAATCTTTCACACCCGCGGCCCGACGATGGTACTGGACCTAACATTATTGGCCGTTTTTTTGGAGTCTTTTAATGCTAAATTCAGTTCTTTAAAATCCATTTTCAAATGTTCCGAGCTAGCGCTCCTGATGTCGTTTGACCCCACATGGACTACGACAGTGTCAGCTCCCGGCATCTGTGGGAGAACAGTCGGAAGCAGCCTTGTGATGTCCTGTACTCGTGCTCCTGGGTAGCACAGGGGTTTTGCCTTGGGGACCAAGATGTTTCTCACCACAGAGCTGCCTATGATGACAGCTGGTGATGTTGAATGGGCCGGTCACTCAGGCAGCCTCATGGTCTGGTGAGGCTGGGAGCTCCGAGGATCTAAACCAGAGGTAGAAGCACCGGAGAGGGAGACAGAACTGAGGACGAAGACGCAGGTACCTCCGGATCCCATCTTGATTGGGAAGCCACCAAGGACGAAGGCATCGGAACCTCTGGATCCAGGGTAGCAAAGCTGTTTCTGATCCGTGTCAGTTCTGGGCTCAACATCTCCATGGAGACCCCCTGTTGCCAGAGGACGCCTTCTTGGACTTCCATGGCGAGTGACGTACCTCCATGGCTGGTTGGTTGGGTCGAGATCAGCTCTGTTCTCCAGGGAAGGGGGAGACCCCTTCGGGGATGGAACCCTGCCTAGCACCGGTCAGTTGGCTGTGGAGAGTCACAGTCATTTAGCCCAACAGAGACGCAGGATTCAAATTAAATAAAGCATAGAAAAACACTGTCAGCTTTTAAACCAAGGTCTTCAGTTCAGGTTTCGGCTGTGATGCCTCACTGTGGTACCCGATTTGGATAAATTCCCATATCTACTGGGTGAAATACCACAATGTGCCATCACAGCAGCAATATTTGTGACCTGTTGCCACAAGTTAAGGCCAAACAGTGAAGAACAAACACCATTGTAAATATAACCCATATTTATGTTGATTTATTTTCCCTTTTGTACTGTAATGTAATGTTTACTGTTCATTTTTATTGTTAATTTAACTTCTGTTTATTATCTACTTCACCTGCTTTGGCAATGTTAACATATTTTTCCCATGCCAATAAAATCCCTTGAATTGAATTGAATTGAGAGGAGAGAGAGAGAGAGGAGAGAGAGAGAGAGGAGGGAGAGAGAGGAGGGAGAGAGGAGAGAGAGAGGAGGAAGTAGAGAGAGAGGAGAGAGAGGAGGAAGTAGAGGGAGAGGAGGGAGAAAGAGGAGAGTAGGAGGGAGAGAGGAGAGAGAGGAGAGTAGGAGGGAGAGAGAGAGAGGAGGAAGTAGAGAGAGAGAGAGAGAAGAGAGAGGAGGAAGTAGAGAGAGAGAGATGTAAAGTATTCAAAGACAAAAGAGGACAGATTTACTTTTAGCTCCAGACACAAAGTTTTTCTTTGCTCTTCCAACAGAACAGATAAGAAACTACAAAACAAAGCTTAAACATGACGGTCCTCATCTACACATTTGACCCTGTTATCTTACTCCTTCAGTTTATTTAACATTTCTTTCCTTTTGTTCTTCCTTCTGTGTTTACTTTTCTTTGTGGTTCCTCCTACATAATTACTTGAAATTCAATCCATAACGCTGAAGATCCGCAGTGTAGCTCAATTGTTAAAGGTCATTTCCAATTGAGCCGACATATGCAGTGTTTACCTTAAATGCAGTTTCTGCGAACAGGGTAACATTGCCTTTAAATTTAAATTGTGCAGTAGATCTCCATCTACTGTTTGAATCTAGCCCCTTGTCTTTCTGTTATTTTGATTTAACCTTTAACCTTTATTTAACAAGGCAAGTCAGTTAAGAACCAAGAATCTTAATAACAATGACAGCCAATGACAGGCCAAACCCAGACGACGCTGGGCCAATGTAGTGACGCCTCTTGCACTGAGATGCAGTGCCTTAGCCCGCTGCGCCACTCGGGAGCCTCTATCTGTCCTTTGCATTTAAAAAGCTGCGTGGTAAGGTTTCCATGCTTGAAGAGATAGTGGGTTCTTTCATTCGCTTGCTGAAAAAAAATATTTGGCAAATCAGAGGTCCTACAGCTTATTTTTGGAGATACCTCTTCATAGTGGATCCAGAACATGACCCTAAGGCTGTGTCTACTCAGACAGTTACGTTCTGATCTTTAAACATTCATCACCCAGTAGACCTCCAGGCTAAACATTCATTACCCAGTACACCTCCAGGCTAAACATTCATTACCCAGTAGACCTCCAGGCTAAACATTCATTACCCAGTAGACCTCCAGGCTAAACATTCATTACCCAGTAGACCTCCAGGCTAAACATTCATTACCCAGTACACCTCCAGGCTAAACATTCATTACCCAGTAGACCTCCAGGCTAAACATTCATTACCCAGTAGACCTCCAGGCTAAACATTCATTACCCATTAGACCTCCAGGCTAAACATTCATTACCCATTAGACCTCCAGGCTAAACATTCATTACCCAGTAGACCTCCAGGCTAAACATTCATCACCCAGTAGACCTCCAGGCTAAACATTCATTACCCAGTAGACCTCCAGGCTAAACATTCATCACCCAGTAGACCTCCAGGCTAAACATTCATTACCCAGTACACCTCCAGGCTAAACATTCATTACCCAGTACCCCTCCAGGCTAAACATTCATTACCCAGTACACCTCCAGGCTAAACATTCATTACCCAGTAGACCTCCAGGCTAAACATTCATTACCCAGTAGACCTCCAGGCTAAACATTCATTACCCAGTAGACCTCCAGGCTAAACATTCATTACCCAGTAGACCTCCAAGCTAAACATTCATTACCCAGTACACCTCCAGGCTAAACATTCATTACCCAGTAGACCTCCAGGCTAAACATTCATTACCCAGTAGACCTCCAGGCTAAACAAACATTCCAGGCTAAACATTACCCAGTAGACCTCCAGGCTAAACATTCATTACCCAGTAGACCTCCAGGCTAAACATTCATTACCCAGTAGACCTCCAGGCTAAACATTCATTACCCAGTAAACATTCACCAGTAGACCCAGGCTAAACATTCATTACCCAGTAGACCTCCAGGCTAAACATTCATTACCCAGTAGACCTCCAGGCTAAACATTCATTACCCAGTAGACCTCCAGGCTAAACATTCATTACCCAGTAGACCTCCAGGCTAAACATTCATTACCCAGTAGACCTCCAGGCTAAACATTCATCACCCAGTAGACCTCCAGGCTAAACATTCATTACCCAGTAGACCTCCAGGCTAAACATTCATTACCCAGTAGACCTCCAGGCTAAACATTCATTA